>NC_092240.1:14137500-14157500 GCF_036320965.1 Panulirus ornatus | reverse complement strand
CCCCCTTACGTCGAGAATAGAAACGGAACGAAAGATTCCAGTCTGCTTGACCGATAACGATTGAAACGCCTTTTGTCTCAAGATTGTGATGTGTCGGCAGATTTCTTTTCTTAATCTTTCTTTTTTTTTTCTATATTTTTTGAACGTGGAGGACATCTCTTCACACGAGTCCTACAGAATCCGAGACACGCTGACCGAGCGAAGTTATTATAACGACGTTGTTGTCGAGCAGCAGCGGGTTATTGTCGTCATCACAGCTGTGCCATACTCGGTCGCAAGTGTTGTCATTGTGATCCAGAGGTCTCGGGGAGGATATATATCCTCCGCTGGGGTGAGGAGGCCGCTGCCATGGATGGCCATCCTCCTCCGCCTCTTTTGTTTATCATCTTTTTTTCTTTCAGCCTTTCTTGTCAGGATTGTGAAACAGGAGTATTAGATAGTGGTGCAAGTATGACGATGGTCATTGTCGTGCATATATGTTGGTTGGTCATTGTCGTCTTATCGAGAATTCATTGAAAGTGAAATGCCTGTGAGATAAGAATCATTGACCGTCCTAAACATTATAAACACACACACACACACACACACACATATATATATATATATATATATATATATATATGTATATATATATATATATATGTATATATATATATATATATGTATATATATATATATATATATATATATATATATATATATATATATATATACATATATATATATTATATATATAATATATATATATTTTCCTATGAGTCCACGGGGAAAATGAAACACGATAAGTGGACTCATAGGAATCTACTTGATCACGCGCAAAATTGTGATCCTTTCCAATATATATATATATTTCATTCATTTATTACTATATTTTCTTTTTTTCAACTTGGACGTTTGTCTTTCACAAATTACCTCTGGATTCTCTGCCACTACCCTTGTCTTGACCGGCCCCCCTCCCGTGCTGTGGTGCGTCGATGGCTGGCGACCTGCCACAGCTCCCTCCTGCCGACTCTACACTACCCGGCACAACATTCTGGGCCCCAAGTTTCCCCACCGCAGCTCCATCTCGAAGATGAGCACCCGGCAGTACAACTTCAGGAGGTCGTGTCTTGGCGTGGTTCGACCGGGGCAGATGGCTGGAGAGCTCGACCTCTCGGAGGAAAGAATTAAGGGGAACGTGTTGCCACCTTTAGGGAGATCACCTACCCCGTATTATTAGCAACACTCGTTCGAGGAGAGGCCTTTCGCCGTAGGAGCAATACAGGGGAAGACAGTGGTGCTAATGATGGCTACCATTGTCTTTTTTTTTTATTTTCCTCGTCTGATTATACTGAATGCTTTTACCTACAGTCATTAGGGAACTGTGATGGCTTGATATCCCCGTTAAGGCCAACGGGTTTAGAAGGTCGTGTAGTATGTTAGATGCCATGCTAGTAGTTCGACGGTGCATATCTAGCCTTGTTATTGCAGAGATCGTACGTTCGAATCCTTCTTGTAGGATCCGTTTGATGATGTTGAACCATTTGCCGGTCATACTGTATTACAGTAGGGAAATGCGGGCTGGTTAGTAGAGCGAAGCGGCCAACTTGACTGCTCTGCGAGGAAAATTAATCCCTTGGTACTCAGTGCTGGTGCTGGTAAAGCTATTACTCTCTCTCTCTCTCTCTCTCTCTCTCTCTCTCTCTCTCTCTCTCACACACACACACACACACACACACACACTATTTGGTACAGCTTAATTTCTGAGTCCAGTGCTCGTGTTTCCTTTGTAAAGAGCAACACGAGCTTCGTCCTGTCTGGTCCAGTGGATTCCCCTTGCTGCATTCACTCTGTGTCTGAAGTTCTGTGTGGCTTATAGCACTTCAGGAAGACCCACGCAAGTCCGAGAGACGCTGTGTAACATCTCGCGACATCAGTGTACGAAGAGAATGTCTGTTTATACAAACATCACCCACAGGTTTAGCTTCTTTGATGTTCTCTGCTCTTACTTTCCTTTTATTTTATCAAATGTAGCAACTTCCCTGAGGTGTGAATAAGTTGTCAAGAGGATATCGTATTCAGGGATTAGAGTTTGGGATTAAGGCAGAGCACAGTATGAGCACCAGAGAAGAGAGATTCGTGTTTGCCGGCTGAGTTAGTTCACTAGGCTGGTTCTCAGGTTCCTTGCATAGTGATCCAGGATCGCCTCTGATGTGGAATATTACTCTTCCAGTCTCTTTAAACCTTTCGTGCAGTATGCAGATGAGCTGGTGTCTAAGCATTCCCCTCCGTCCGACCCCCAGAGCTGCTCTTTACTGGAACCAAGTTCAACAGATCAAGTGATATCGGTGTCTCAACGAGAAGCATCACCCGTTCGTCTCCGATGGGAGAATCGTTGTTGGCGCAGCCTCGGAGGAGCACCTGGGAAGAGCCTCTGGAAAAGGTGGCGTCCAGGATAACACCAGGAAGACCTTTTCTGACAGGAGTCCCGAGGTAATTGACCTTTTCTGAAAGGGGCTTCTGGTAGCACAAAGGGATCCTTTAGGCAATTGAATAAGCATATATATAGATTATTATTCATAGGCCACGAGAGATGACTGATGGTATGTATATATTCCAATGCCACCTTTACATACGGCTGGGGTGACGAATGCAAGACGCCATACCGCTAGGTGGAACAGGAAACCACAACCAAAAGCATGACCTAACCTCGCTACCCTCTTGGGATCCGGTCGGCTGGCTGCATGGTCATGAAGTATCCAGGAACAGTCAATAGGCGAGACCTTGTTTTGCCTCTCCTGGGGAACCCAGAGGGAGAGACGGGGGAATGACGGAACAGCACACGAGTCGAGGCCAGAGCCTTGATTGGTCCCGTCCGCCGTCATGTTTTGAACAGCAGCGTCTGCCCCTGGGACGGGTAGGTGGCGGGAGATCTTGAATAAGATATCTGCACTGCAGATTTACCGGGAAGCATTACCGCTCGCTCCTTCATCAGTATGGAGAACTCCACCATTTCCCTTCGTTTGTGCTCTCTCTCTCTCTCTCTCTCTCTCTCTCTCTCTCTCTCTCTCTCTCTCTCTCTCTCTCTGCTTACGTTCAATACTTCACGTTTGACTGAAATTTAGGGATGCCATAAATTTTCGTTTTTTTGTTGTTGCACACCACACTTGCAATCATGCTCAGGAAGACGACGCAAGGACCAGAGGCATTTAACTCGAGAGAAACACATGGGCACGTTCCGTCTCGCTTTTCCTGTAACGCGTGTTAGACGAGACCTGTGTGTGTGTGTGTGTGTGTGAGCGACGACGTTCGTCTCATCTCCTTGTGGTCGTGTAGGTAGCTCACGAAGACGTAAGCATCATTTCTCGCGCGTGTGTGTGTGTGTGTGTGTGTGTGTGTGTGTGTGTGTGTGTGTGTGTCCCTTCAAGCCCCCCCTTGTCAGTCTGCCGCTCGTCTTCATGATCCAGAGGAACACCCTCTGCTTCGCGTCAAGGCCAGGTGGCAAGACAGCTCGCGCCAGCAGAGCCAGCCAGAGTCGGCCACTTCCACAAGCAGCGGAGCGCCTGGTTTCGTGACCGCCCCGGGAGGGAGAGGGCCTCTGTTGCAACGGTTCTCAGCTCCTGCTCTGCATTCAGACAAGCATATCTGAAGACTGAATTATGCCCGGAGGCACGAAAAATCTTGCTCTGTGTCAGAGAGAGAGAGAGAGAGAGAGAGAGAGAGAGAGAGAGAGAGAGTCGTTGAATGCAGATGGATTCAGATGAAATTTGCAGCTTCGTCCTGCCTTAAGTGGGAGTGACGAAAACATCCCCCCAAGCGTGGGAGGCGAGAAGAGGACTCGTGTTTGACCTTGCTTGGCTCCCTGGAGGTCACCACCTTCCCCTCGATGATGACTCGTCTGTGGCCGCATCCTTCCCTCAGTCAGGACCGGAGGCAGGGGGAGACGTGCTGCCTCACCTAGCGCCGTTGCTCAACATTATTTCCTCATCGACGTCAAGTCAGGACTCCCGCTGCCGCCACACTGGTGTATGGCAAGACATTTGTACCAGCATTTTTTTTTACTTCTTGAGAGCGTCCTTTGTTCATACATCGCCAAACTTATACATTTAACGAGAATAAGTGAAATACACATATTTTGCGTTTACTGTGAATTTATATCTGTATCTTAAACTCTCAACAGTGTACTAACACATGAAGTCGTTGCAAACCATCTCACCAGTATGTGCCCTAGGATCGAACCTGATAATCATGAGAGTGACGACTAGTGAACGAGCCGACGTATGTATACTAACGATCCATGGTGATTTTTGCCCTTATGAATATGATATCTTCCAAGATCCAGATTAAGCTAGTTTTCCATTCATGTATCATTCTTCACTGAACGCAGGAGAAGCAGTGCATCTCTTTCACTGTATTTCAGTCCAGGAACGTCCTTTTTTTATGTGGGGGTGAGGGAGTGTTTCCTCCTGCCCAACCCACCCTTACAGTAATCGCCCTAGGATGTATAGTGCCGTCAAGAAAACCATCATCATCATCATCATCTTCAGGAGGTGGTTTGCCCCTCCCCTCTTCCCTTGCTCGGCAGGTCGCGTGGCCCTTTACCGTACCACCTCGGCGGCTCCAGCAGCAGCCTGCAGCAGCAGGAGCTTGGGTCGTAATTGACTAATCTTGGAATGTTGATGTATCAAGGGGACGGCGGCCGGCTCTCGACTTCTCGATGCTTATAAAAAGTCGAAGTCACTAGCCATCCGTGTCAAACATGTAGAACATTTTTTTTTTGTTTGGAAGTTTTGAGAGAAATAAATGTGAATTTCGGTGTTTCCTGCGTTTTCCCCCCTGTCTCTACCAGAGACATGCAGGTCAAGAAAGCTCGTCCTGGTGTTAGGTCATCCATTTGTTAAGTGATAGAAGCGCCTTATGTTCGCTGGCAGTCTTCAGCGTTGGCTGTGAAATATAACAAAAAACCATCGCTCACTAATCGTTCGTTGCTGGATCGTTACAAAGGTGGACGCGACCTTGGGTTTTTATATCTCTGAATCATATAGTGTCTCATTGGGATTACTAAATTCTCTGGCTAGTTTTCGTCCTTTTCCTGTTGTGTGATGTGCTACCGAACTTTTCGACTAAGTGGTGCTGTGATATTCCAGAACACGATACTTTAAGTCGTTCTCAGCTAAACTTTAAGTCATTCTCAGCAGTACTTTAAGTCATACCTTAAGTCGTTCTCAGCTCTACTTTAACTCGTTCTCAGAGGTACTTTAAGTCACTCTCAGTTTTGTGTATGTATTCTTGGGATACCATTATCCCATTTATGGTACTGATCTATTTTCTTAACGTAATTATCACTCTCCAAAGTCCTCCGATGGCGCACTCATCATTCGTTGGGAGGCTCCGCCAATCACGTAAGATAATTTATACACATCTTTTTTTTTTTTTTAGCGAGCTTGTAAGCAAAATTTCATGCGAAATGAAACGTTAGAAAAGAGTCTTGCTTTTTTTTTTTTTAGGTAAAATAAATGAACAGACTACGAGTATTTCCTTCGATTTTATTTTCTGAAGACCAGGTTATCCATTAATAAGACAATTACCATGATATATTCTTATCAACTTAAGACTGCAGTGTCATATGGGCCAGCTCTCTGAGACGCGGGACTGAAAATGGGAATGAAACAGTACCAGAATTGTTTATTTCATCAAATGGTTCAAACGAAAATTTTCCAGATTATATACGAAGTTATTCAGTAATTGTAGCATTGATCAATCTTGGAACTGATCAGTCTAACAGTGATTTACTAAAAGTAACAGTCATCCTCTTCAGAATTGCTTTAGAATTGTTCTTTCTGACAATAGATTATTCAGAGTAACATAGAATTATTGACAGCAACACGAGACTTGTTCAGAGTAACAAAATCCTTTTAGAGTAGCTGATGGGTTTGTTCATCGTACCAATAAACCTTTTCATTTACAACAAAATTATTTATAGTAACCGCGGCCTTGTTTACCTTAACAATGATACTGTCCAGATACATAAAACCATTTTCATACGAAGTACAAAATCGTTCAGCATGTCAATGAAACTGTTCAGTATAGATTTTGTTGTTATTGTTGTGAAGTGGTGCTATGTGTGTGATTACTGTTTGTGTGTTGTGCGGGGAGAGAGAGAGAGAGTTTTACAATCGTGTTGCCCCGTCTCATAACCGTTTAGCATACGTACTATGTCTTTATTCGTACGAGTTTATAACATGCACACAGACACACCCACACAAACACATACCAAACCCAAAGGTATGTGTGTCTGTTGTGTGTGTGTGTGTGTGTGTGTGTGAGAGAGAGAGACAGACAGACAGAGCAGCTCGCCTTACAAAATGCGTGCGCGTGTTTGCACAGCACGAATTATAAATCGGACGTGTTGCTTGTGTAGCATGCGCATGCATCACAATACCTTGAAAGCAGGTGCGTGCAAGTGTTCAGGTCGAGGCCAGTATGTAAGTGAAATATAGGTGTGTGCCGTAAAGGTTTGTGAGGCCTTACAGGGAGACCAAAATATGCACAGGTGTGCTGGAAAGTTTTCTGAGCCTCGTAGGGAGACCAGATGCACACAGGTGTGCATTTCTGAGCCAAGGCGCATCTGTGAGGGTGTGTGGACGCAAGGATACACAGTGCACCACACATCCTCGAAACACCACGTAAGGCGTTTCAGTATTTCTTGTTTATCTTCTTTGGGATATAACAAATCGTGTGGCTAATAGAATGGTATGTCCTACATTTATGTATGTCATGGATGAGTTGGATGACTGGGAATATCTGCAAAGACGTTTATTTTCGTGTTTTTTTTTTTGTGTATGTGACCAATTAGTAGGTGTTAGCCTAATGTTAATGACTATATATACTTACTGGAAGATGAATAACTCTTATGGTGTTATTGTTTGTATACTTCTAATGAGGTAATAAGAGATAAAAGATTAGACTTCTATCATAGTGGCCCAGGGACGATATATATATATATATATATATATATATATATATATATATATATATATATATATATATATATATATATAAGAATAGTGAGTTGGAATTTCTGTAAATATCTCGTCCGGGCCAACAAGTCCCTTGACGTATTGTGTGAGTGGAGTAAAGGGTTGGAGAGTGTCAGTCGCTGGCCAACTTCGTCGTTCGAACGACCTTTACCTGTACTGAATAATGCTTTTCTGTGCTCATAAAAGGTAGAGAGAGAGAGAGAGAGAGAGTTCCATCAACGCTAACCTGAAATGCATATATGTTTACTCTGGATTTTTTTTTGTCCCAGAACCTAAGAAAGAAGATTTGGGGATGCGCAGCCCAAGCTGAAACATCTGTAATGTTGTCACTATGTATCCCATTGGATCTGCGAAATTGGGAAGAAATCGAATGCAAATCTGTCCTCCCAGATATCGCTTTTTACAATGCCAATTGTGAAGTCGGAAGTGCTACAGTGCCTTTGAAATAACGTGCATGCTAACACTATAGTCAGTATTATGTCCATTTACTTATAAGTTCTACATTCATTTTTGCTTCTAATAGATTTTTAGGTATGAACCCATTGCCGTCCAGTATTGCGGTAGCTCTTCATGAGTATAAGGTTTAGGATTATATGTATATATATATATATATATATGTATATATATATATATATATGTGAGAAACTGCAGAAGCTGGTGACTGAGTTTGGTAAAGTGTGTGGAAGAAGAAAGTTAAGAGTAAATGTGAATAAGAGCAAGGTTATTAGGTACAGTAGGGGTGAGGGTCAAGTCAATTGGGAGGTGAGTTTGAATGGAGAAAAACTGGAGGAAGTGAAGTGTTTTAGATATCTGGGAGTGGATCTGTCAGCGGATGGAACCATGGAAGCGGAAGTGGATCATAGGGTGGGGGAGGGGGCGAAAATTTTGGGAGCCTTGAAAATGTGTGGAAGTCGAGAACATTATCTCGGAAAGCAAAAATGGGTATGTTTGAAGGAATAGTGGTACCAACAATGTTGTATGGTTGCGAGGCGTGGGCTATGGATAGAGATGTGCGCAGGAGGATGGATGTGCTGGAAATGAGATGTTTGAGGAAAATGTGTGGTGTGAGGTGGTTTGATCGAGTAAGTAACGTAAGGGTAAGAGAGATGTGTGGAAATAAAAAGAGCGTGGTTGAGAGAGCAGAAGAGGGTGTTTTGAAATGGTTTGGGCACATGGAGAGAATGAGTGAGGAAAGATTGACCAAGAGGATATATGTGTCGGAGGTGGAGGGAACGAGGAGAAGAGGGAGACCAAATTGGAGGTGGAAAGATGGAGTGAAAAAGATTTTGTGTGATCGGGGCCTGAACATGCAGGAGGGTGAAAGGAGGGCAAGGAATAGAGTGAATTGGAGCGATGTGGTATACAGGGGTTGACGTGCTGTCAGTGGATTGAATCAAGGCATGTGAAGCGTCTGGGGTAAACCATGGAAAGCTGTGTAGGTATGTATATTTGCGTGTGTGGACGTGTGTATGTACATGTGTATGGGGGGGGGGGGGTTGGGCCATTTCTTTCGTCTGTTTCCTTGCGCTACCTCGCAAACGCGGGAGACAGCGACAAAGTATAAAAAAAAAAAAAAAAAAAAAAAAAAAAAAAAAAAAAAAAATATATATATATATATATATATATATGTATATATATATATATATATATATATATATATATATATATATATATATATATATATATATATATATATATATATATATATATATATATATATATATATATTTTATGGGAGCTGGGACTGGAAATCCTTCCCTCCAGTTTTTAGTTTTCCAAAAGAAGGATCAGAGAAGGGGGCCAATTAAAGATTTTTACCTCTAAGGTTCTGTCCTCTCTTCTTGACGCTACCTCGCCAGCGCGGGAAATAGCGTGTATATATATATATATATATATATATATATATATATATATATATATATATATATATATATATGTATATATATATATATGTATATATATATATATGTATATATATATATATATATATATATATATATATATATATATATATATATATATATATATATATATATATATATATATATTTCCCTGGGGATAGGGGAAAAAGAATACTTCCCACGTATTCCCTGCGTGTCGTAAAAGGCGACTAAAAGGGAAGGAAGCTGGAAATCCTCCCCTCTCATTTTTGATTTTCCAAAGGAAGGAACAGAGAAGGGGCCCAAGTGGGGATTTTCCTCAAAGGCTCAGTCCTCTGTTCCTAAAGCTACCTCGCTAACGCGGGAAATGGCGAATAGTATGAAAAAAAAATATATATATATAATGCAGGTTACTTTGATGGACTGCCGAAGCACAAGGAGCGGCAGCTGTTATCCTCAGGCTGTGAAGGAAAATGAGAAATAATGAGACATTTCCAAAACAGCTGCAGGGGTGTGTACACCCGAGGCTGGCGTGAGCGACAATAGAGATGCCCCTCGATGTACGATGAGGATCGATGAAATACGAAAAGACTCACTCTACCTTGACGTTAGCCAATGAGAATTTGAGGTCATAGATTGCCAGCCAATGGGGAAAGGGGAAAGATACGTAGGCCATCGATGGCTTGTGTGGTAGATAAAGATGGCGCCATCAACTCGTCCTTCCGAGAAATGATATTCCAAGATTGTTTTCCCCATGAATTCCAAATGGGGACTGGGAATTGGATTGGAATGAGACGGTCGACTAGTGTTTATGATGGTCCCCTGCCACCCAGCCGCTATCCTTCACTCATTTTTCTCATCAATTGTTTGTGTGTTTTGTATGGCACTTTTTACACACACACACACACACACACACACACACACACACACACACACACACATATATATATATATATATATATATATATATATACGTATATGTGTGTGTGTGTGCGTGTACGTACGTACGTATCCATACGCAGATACGTTTGCTTGTGCGTATACGTATGTACAAAGGTATGTAGGTAGGTAGGTATGACTGTGTGTGTGTGTTTGTGTGCGTTTGGGGAGCTTTGCCGTTAAGTGAATGTCAACATTCATCATTAAAACCAGACAGAGTAAACAAACTTTTAATCAAAGACCATCGCTGCTGAGTGTCCCCCTCCTTCCCCCTCGTGTGTTGAGTGTACAAAACACGAGTAACTGCGAGTGAAATGGTATGTCCCCCCCTTCCCTCCCATCCCACCCCACCACATGAATGAATATGGAGATACGTGGTTCGTAATGCACCATTCCCGTTTTCCGTCATCAACCTCTTTCGCACTTGCTCTCGTTCGTTCCCCAGCTAGTCTTTCCAGCCCATCACTTAAAGAATTATCGTTGCCGCCATTACCACTCATCTTAGGACACTCCCATCATCTCCTCGCAGTCTCTCCCGTATTTCCTGTCTCCTATTACCCATTCCGTATTTCCTAATCAGTTCCAGAATGTTGCATTTCCGTTTCGTTGTAGGCATGCCAACTGATCCTCCTTCAAGTGAAATGCTGTTTTGTCATTCTTCCTTACTCCAAACCCTCCAAAATTCTCCCAACCATCTCGATTTTGCTCACTCACTTCTTGTCATTAGTGACTTTACCATTAGAATCTTATTTTCCCTCGCATCATATTCTATCCTCTCTTGGAGTCGGTTGTAGTTCTCAGGTCGTGACCTGAATGTGTTTTGTTGGTGCTCAGGTCATGACTTGAGTGTGTTGTTGCTGGTTTTCAGGTCATGACCTGATTGCGTTGCGACTCTATTTTTCCTGTGCTAAAGTATATAGGATCCTTACTCTGTGTGTGTGTGTGTGTGTGTGGGGGGTGTACATCTACCCACTCCTTTCTCATAACCATCCCAGCGCCAATCATAACACTGTTCTATCCCCAGGGCGTCCAGCTTAGCATCCTAATCTGGGTCCCGGGATAAGCCATACATTTCATTATGATATCCCCCTTCCGTCCACCCTCTCAAGTTAATAGGATTTATTTTATTTTTCCTCTTGTCACTTGCCCCTCCTCCTCCTCCTCCTCCTTCCGTACGTGTTCCCTCCCAAGCTTTCCATTCCTATTCCACTTCGTGTTTGCATGTTCCAGTACTGACGGGTTATTTTAAATGCCCTTGGCCATCGTACTCTCATTGTTATGTTGGTACAAAAGCCTTTTTTATTCGGTGATCACAATAGGGACTTTTTTCCTCCGTGTGTGTGTGTGTGTGTGTGTGTGTGTGTGTGTGTGTGTGTGTGTGTGTGTGTGTGTTTCAATGGAATTATTTTTTTTTGTTCGTGTGTGGATGAAAGTGGCCGGTGCATATCAAAAAGAAATATCCAGCAGGTATATAGTATCATTTTAGCAATATGATAACAGTAAGAGGACTAGGAATAGCGAAAGACGATGAATAGATAAGAGGAAAATGAAAAAAAATATAAGACGTAATAGATGGTGTTGTGGAGAACCATCAGTAGGAGGAAGGTGGTGGTACAATTCCCCTTCGTCTTCCCTCCACACCCTCCTCTAAGTCTTCCCTCCACACTTTCCCCTAGGTTTGCCCTCCACACCTTCCCCCAAGTCTCCCCTCCAACCTTCCCCTAAGTCTTCCCTCCACACCTTTGTCTTCCCTCCACACCTTCCCTTTCGTCTTCAGTCCCCACCTTCCCCTTCGTCTTTCCCTCCATACCTTCCCCTATATCTGCCCTTCATCACCTAACTAGGGAGAACCTGCACCCAGTATTTCTTGACATCATAAATATATTTGTCCTCGTCGTTCCTCCGTGGTCCCGAGGGAGGGTGGTGGAGTAGTGAGGTGAGTGGCAGGTGCCAATTAACGAAGCTGAAGGCTGCCGTGGAGACAGCCCAAGGCAGGGAGGGATCTTCTTCGCTCTGTGTTGCCTATCAGAAGGTGTGACGTCACGGCCTCGGTGTTTCTTTTTTTTTTTCCCCGGCAACTTGTGTGTGTGTGTGTGTGTGTGTGAGAGAGAGAGAGAGAGAGAGAGAGAGAGAGAGAGAGAGAGAGAGAGAGAGAGAGAGAGAGTGTATGTGTGTGTACATACGATGATATATAAGAACATTTTGCCGAAAAGGCTAGGCTACCGCTTATCGCTTACTGAAGGAGAATCCAGAGTTGCGAAGATCGAGTTTTGTGTGTTGTATAGCTGGCAAGTGTTATGTGTGAGATGGGGGAGAATTTGTTAGAGAGAGAGAGAGAGAGAGAGAGAGAGAGAGAGAGAGAGAGAGAGAGAGAGAGAGAGAGAGAGAGTTCGTATTGTGAAAGGGATGTCACGACGAATGACATCAGTGAATTAAAGCGCTTAAAGAAAAGATGTAACTATGATATGATTCGGAACAGATGAAATCCTTCTTCGCTAAAGGCATCAATCTTAACGTTGCTGGCGCTCGCTGGTCTCTGTCGGTTGTAAGCTGCAATAAGACAGCAGGCTCGTGTCGCAGACTGTCGCCCTGGGTTGAATGATAACATTAATGTCTCTAAAACAACGGTTCACATTCACAGAAATTCTCTTGAGATTTTTAAAGTAAAACTCTCGCTCCAACAAATGTAAATTCATGAAATATATTAAACAAATCTGACGGAATTTTTGCGTGAAGTCTCTTAATTTAGGAAATTTTTGGTAGTGGTAGAATTTGTTTATTTCGGGATGTTAATGGGTATTGCAAAGATGGGTATTGTAATTTTCTTTATCATTATTTGTGACTGATAAATACATATTGAGGTAATTCATTTTATACGCAACTGCCTTTCCCTCTGCAGCGAGGTAGCGTCTGGAACGAAAAAATGGAGCAGAAAACGAGAAACTGTCTCATCTGCACATATCCACTCTGGTTGTCAAAAACAGTATACAGAAACCACAGACTACAATCCATAGCCAAGTCCAAGCTTTATTAGATGATTTACTTTGATAGTTTCGTTTGTCCCGGTTCAGCCCTCTGACAACACATCGCCCCCCCTATAATACATCACTCAAGCACGTTCTATCCAGTGCAGGCCTCTCGCTCAACTGAAGTTTAGGCCACCGCACTAGAAAACCTCCCTTACTCCATCCTTCTGTTTTCTCCTCAGTCTCTCCCTCCACTTTAACATCACATTTTTTGACACATGGATCGTCATTGTATATCTCTCTTCACTCATCCTCTCCATATGGACTAACCACTTCAGAACGGCTTGGTCAGTCTGACAACACTGACTGCTACACCTCGGTCTGACAGTGTTATTTCTGTATGGATCAACCAGCCTCACGATACGTATTGCTTCAGGCATCACATATCCAATTTATCCTTTGCTTTTTTTTTCCTTCCTTTTTTTATTTAAGGCCAGAAACTTGTACCCACATAACACTATCGGAAACCCTCTTGCCTTCAAGCATCCTTGTGCATTACAGACACAATAACCTCTCCTTCCACGCGCTCCTTAACGCACTCAGGACTTGAGCCGCCTCGTCTATGACCCACTTGAACCGTCGTGGTTTCGTCCACGTCCTCGTCCACAGCCCAGGTACCAAAAAAGCACTCGCCCTCCTCCAGGCTCTTCCCTCATTTAAACCTGCGCTCAAGACCATCCTGTCTCATCTCCTCGCTGCGCCTCATTACCTTAACTTTAAAGTTCACATTTACGCTCAACTTTCTCTCCACACGCGCTCTCCCAGGCTCGGACGAACCAGCGAGTGTTTTTTTTTTTTTTAATATTTTCTGCCAAATCCGTTACGTGTACATACAGACACCCCTCCAGCAGGAGGATGATAATGACAGATACCATATGAATAACATGGCAAGAAATATGAAGTATTTCACATGAATAACATTGTGAGATAAGGGAGAAAACTCTATATTTTCTTATGTAAATATTATACAACTGACACCAAGATCTTCAAGAAGTGTTGTCACAAAAATTTTTTGCTATATCACCACGAATGGATTGCTTTTCTTATGTACGCAGTACGGTACAGGCAGCAAGTATGGATATGTACATGTGTATATATGTATATGTCTGTGTATGTATATATATATATTCTATTTCTATTATTATACTTTGTTGCTGTCTCCCGTGTTAGCGAGGTAGCGCAAGGAAGCAGAGGAAAGAATGGCCCAACCCACCCACATACACATGTATATACATAAATGCCCACACACGCACATATACATACCTATACATTTCACCATATACATACAAATACATCAACAGACATATACATTTATACACTTTTTTTTTTTTTTTTTTTTTTATACTTTGTCGCTGTCTCCCGCGTTTGCGAGGTAGCGCAAGGAAACAGACGAAAGAAATGGCCCAACCCCCCCCCCCCCCCCACATACACATGTACATACACACGTCCACACACGCAAATATACATACCTACACAGCTTTCCATGGTTTACCCCAGACGCTTCACATGCCTTGATTCAATCCACTGACAGCACGTCAACCCCTGTATACCACATGACTCCAATTCACTCTATTCCTTGCCCTCCTTTCACCCTCCTGCATGTTCAGGCCCCGATCACACAAAATCTTTTTCACTCCATCTTTCCACCTCCAATTTGGTCTCCCTCTTCTCCTCGTTCCCTCCACCTCCGACACATATATCCTCTTGGTCAATCTCTCCTCACTCATTCTCTCCATGTGCCCAAACCATTTCAAAACACCCTCTTCTGCTCTCTGAACCACGCTCTTTTTATTTCCACACATCTCTCTTACCCTTACGTTACTTACTCGATCAAACCACCTCACACCACACATTGTCCTCAAACATCTCATTTCCAGCACATCCATCCTCCTGCGCACATCTCTATCCATATATATATGTATACGTTGAAATGTATAGGTATGTATATGTGCGTGTCCGGGCGTTTATGTATATACATGTGTATGTGGGTGGGTTGGGCCATTCTTTCGTCTGTTTCCTTGCGTTACCTCGCTAACGTGGGAGACAGCGACTAAGTGTAATAAAAAGATTATATAGGGATAGGGGAGAAAGAATACTTCCCACGTATTCCCGGCGTGTCGTAGAAGGCGACTAAAAGGGAAGGGAGCGGGGGGCTGGAAATCCTCCCCTCTTGTTTTTTTTTGTTTTTTTTTTCCCAAAGAAGGAACAGAGAAGGGGGCCAGATGAGGATATTCCCTCAAAGGCCCAGTCCTCTGTTCTTAACGCTACCTCGCTAACGCGGGAAATGGCGAATAGTATGAAAAAAAAAAATATATATATATATATACATATATATATAATATATATATATATATATATATATATATTATATATATAAATGTAGCTTAGACATTGAAGCTTATTGACACAGTGGTGAAATTGATGAGAACTGCTATTGACGTTTGTGTGAATAAATTGTACATTTCCTTTTCCATAGCCAGAGGTTGAACCATTATGTGACATTCATTTTTTTTTTTTTTTTCATTCATTTCAAGCTAAAAGTTTGTTTTCTAAATTGTTTCTTACATTTTTTCATATGTATATATATGTATGTGTGTGTGTGTGTGTGTATGTGCATATGTGTGTGTGTGTGTGTGTGTGTGTATATGTATATATATATGTATATTATCCCTGGGGATAGGGGTGAAAGAATACTTCCCACGTATTCCTCGCGTGTCGTAGAAAGCGACTAGAGGGGACGGGAGCGGGGGGCCGGAAATCCTCCCCTCCTTGTATTAACTTTCTAAAATGGGAAACAGAAGAAGGAGTCACGCGGGGAGTGATCATCCTCCTCGAAGGCTCAGAGTGGGGTGCCTAAATGTGTGTGGATGTAACCAAGATGTGAAAAAAGGAGAGATAGGTAGTATGTTTGAGGAAAGGAACCTGGATGTTTTGGCTCTGAGTGAAACGAAGCTCAAGGGTAAAGGGGAAGAGTGGTTTGGAAATGTCTGGGGAGTGAAGTCAGGGGTTAGTGAGAGGACAAGAGCAAGGGAAGGAGTAGCAATACTCCTGAAACAGGAGTTGTGGGAGTATGTGATAGAATGTAAGAAAGTAAATTCTCGATTAATATGGGTAAAATTGAAAGTTGATGGAGAGAGGTGGGTGATTATTGGTGCATATGCACCTGGGCATGAGAAGAAAGATCATGAGAGGCAAGTGTTTTGGGAGCAGCTAAATGAGTGTGTTAGCGGTTTTGATGCACGAGACCGGGTTATAGTGATGGGTGATTTGAATGCAAAGGTGAGTAATGTGGCAGTTGAGGGAATAATTGGTATGCATGGGGTGTTCAGTGTTGTAAATGGAAATGGTGAAGAGCTTGTAGATTTATGTGCTGAAAAAGGACTGATGATTGGGAATACCTGGTTTAAAAAGCGAGATATACATAAGTATACTTATGTAAGTAGGAGAGATGGCCAGAGAGCGTTATTGGATTACGTGTTAATTGACAGGCGTGCGAAAGAGAGACTTTTGGATGTTAATGTGCTGAGAGGTGCAACTGGAGGGATGTCTGATCATTATCTTGTGGAGGCTAAGGTGAAGATTAGTATGGGTTTTCAGAAAAGAGGAGTGAATGTTGGGGTGAAGAAGGTGGTGAGAGTAAGTGAGCTTGGGAAGGAGACCTGTGTGGGGAAGTACCAGGAGAGACTGTGTACAGAATGGAAAAAGGTGAGAACAATGGAAGTAAGGGGAGTGGGGGAGGAATGGGATGTATTTAGGGAATCAGTGATGGATTGCGCAAAAGATGCTTGTGGCATGAGAAGTGTGGGAGGTGGGCTGTTTAGAAAGGGTAGTGAGTGGTGGGATGAAGAAGTAAGAGTATTAGTGAAAGAGAAGAGAGAGAGGCATTTGGACGATTTTTGCAGGGAAAAAATGCAATTGAGTGGGAAAAGTATAAAAGAAAGAGACAGGAGGTCAAGAGAAAGGTGCAAGAGGTGAAAAAAAGGGCAAATGAGAGTTGGGGTGAGAGACTATCAGTAAATTTTAGGGAGAATAAAAAGATGTTCTGGAAGGAGGTAAATAGGGTGCGTAAGACAAGGGAGCAAATGGGAACTTCAGTGAAGGGCGTAAATGGGGAGGTGATAACAAGTAGCGGTGATGTGAGAAGGAGATGGAATGAGTATTTTGAAGGTTTGTTGAATGTGTCTGATGACAGAGTGGCAGATATAGGGTGTTTTGGTCGAGGTGGTGTGCAAAGTGAGAGGGTTAGGGAAAATGATTTGGTAAACAGAGAAGAGGTAGTAAAAGCTTTGCGGAAGATGAAAGCCGGCAAGGCAGCAGGTTTGGATGGTATTGCAGTGGAATTTATTAAGAAAGGGGGTGACTGTATTGTTGACTGGATGGTAAGGTTATTTAATGTATGTATGACTCATGGTGAGGTGCCTGAGGATTGGCGGAATGCGTGCATAGTGCCATTGTACAAAGGCAAAGGGGATAAGAGTGAGTGCTCAAATTACAGAGGTATAAGTTTGTTGAGTATTCCTGGTAAATTATATGGGAGGGTATTGATTGAGAGGGTGAAGGCATGTACAGAGCATCAGATTGGGGAAGAGCAGTGCGGTTTCAGAAGTGGTAGAGGATGTGTGGATCAGGTGTTTGCTTTGAAGAATGTATGTGAGAAATACTTAGAAAAGCAAATGGATTTGTATGTAGCATTTATGGATCTGGAGAAGGCATATGATAGAGTTGATAGAGATGCTCTGTGGAAGGTATTAAGAATATATGGTGTGGGAGGCAAGTTGTTAGAAGCAGTGAAAAGTTTTTATCGAGGATGTAAGGCATGTGTACGTGTAGGAAGAGAGGAAAGTGATTGGTTCTCAGTGAATGTAGGTTTGCGGCAGGGGTGTGTGATGTCTCCATGGTTGTTTAATTTGTTTATGGATGGGGTTGTTAGGGAGGTAAATGCAAGAGTCCTGGAAAGAGGGGCAAGTATGAAGTCTGTTGGGGATGAGAGAGCTTGGGAAGTGAGTCAGTTGTTGTTCGCTGATGATACAGCGCTGGTGGCTGATTCATGTGAGAAACTGCAGAAGCTGGTGACTGAGTTTGGTAAAGTGTGTGGAAGAAGAAAGTTGAGAGTAAATGTGAATAAGAGCAAGGTTATTAGGTACAGTAGGGGTGAGGGTCAAGTCAATTGGGAGGTGAGTTTGAATGGAGAAAAACTGGAGGAAGTGAAGTGTTTTAGATATCTGGGAGTGGATCTGTCAGCGGATGGAACCATGGAAGCGGAAGTGGATCATAGGGTGGGGGAGGGGGCGAAAATTTTGGGAGCCTTGAAAAATGTGTGGAAGTCGAGAACATTATCTCGGAAAGCAAAAATGGGTATGTTTGAGGGAATAGTGGTTCCAACAATGTTGTATGGTTGCGAGGCGTGGGCTATGGATAGAGATGTGCGCAGGAGGATGGATGTGCTGGAAATGAGATGTTTGAGGACAATGTGTGGTGTGAGGTGGTTTGATCGAGTAAGTAACGTAAGGGTAAGAGAGATGTGTGAAAATAAAAAGAGCGTGGTTGAGAGAGCAGAAGAGGGTGTTTTGAAATGGTTTGGGCACATGGAGAGAATGAGTGAGGAGAGATTGACCAAGAGGATATATGTGTCGGAGGTGGAGGGAACGAGGAGAAGAGGGAGACCAAATTGGAGGTGGAAAGATGGAGTGAAAAAGATTTTGTGTGATCGGGGCCTGAACATGCAGGAGGGTGAAAGGAGGGCAAGAAATAGAGTGAATTGGAGTCATGTGGTATACAGGGGTTGACGTGCTGTCAGTGGATTGAAGCAAGGCATGTGAAGCGTCTGGGGTAAACCATGGAAAGCTGTGTAGGTATGTATATTTGCGTGTGTGGACGTGTGTATGTACATGTGTATGGGGGGGGGGGGTTGGGCCATTTCTTTCGTCTGTTTCCTTGCGCTACCTCGCAAACGCGGGAGACAGCGACAAAGTATAAAAAAAAAAAAAAAAAAAAAAAAAAAATATATATATATATATATATATATATATATATATATATATATATATATATATACATATACATATGTGTAAAGAATAATGGAAATGTTTCTTAAAAGTGTGGGAGGGGCTGGTCGATATGGGCGAGCTGGTTTATACGGAAAGGCTGGTAAATGCGGACAGGATGGTCGATACAAAGGGGATGGTCGATACGGACGGGCAGGTCGATATAGACGGCTGGTCATTACAGACGGTTTGGTCGATACACACTCCGACAGACCGACGTGAACAGACCAACAGACAGAAACTCAATTGCCCTGCGCTCCGATACTCACACACACACACACACACACACACACACACACACACACACACACACACACACACACAGAATCACATATTCTAAGAACAACAAAATAGCTCGGTAATGGAAACTAGTTCGAGAAGAAACCCGAAAGTTAGAAGAAGCGAAGAGAAGGATGAAGAAAGAGAGAAGATAAACAGTAGGAAGAGGACATAGTAGGTAATTACTAGAAATGGAGAGTTCAAATAATCAGAAACAGAAGGTGAAGGTGAGCCTGGTAAAGAATCTAACGGAGTAAAAAGGGAAGAAAGGACGAAATACAAGAAAGTGCAAGAACAGGTTGGCAAAGGTGGAACTCGAAAAAACGAAATAAAACTGAAAACTGAGCAAGGATATAAAGAGGAAAATGTAATGAAGTGAACATAGGAAGATGGATAAATGTCAGAATTAGAAATAGGGTACGAAACAGAGAGAGAGAGAGAGAGAGAGAGAGAGAGAGAGAGAGAGAGAGAGAGAGAGAGAGAGAGATGAGAAAAACAGGAAGGGAAACATATATTACAAGACGGGGGAAGAATTAGAAGGAGCGGAGGAAAGAACATTAACATATTACGGTAGAATTAGTGAGGAAACTGAAGAGGAAGATTTATATACGAGGGGACGACTTTCTCCGCTCAGAGGTGAACACACTACCCCTTCAGCTCCTCAGAGAAGTCTTGTCATTTATCTAGCCATCAGGTGTTCCCTCGGAGCTCGCTGCATTCCCGTCATGGGAATGTATTCTGTCTCTTCCAAGATAGTCGTCGGAGATAATTTATTCTCGCTTGTATATCGTGGCATTGTCCTTTTACGTACCG
>NC_092240.1:14042500-14135000 GCF_036320965.1 Panulirus ornatus | reverse complement strand
TGTGTGTGTGTGTGTGTGTGCGTGCGTGCGTGGGGTGTGTGTGTGTGTTGTAAAAATTTACTTGTAAATATCTGTCTGTATTGTCCTAGTGGAAGTTTCACACATCGTGAGGCCCCTCATCTCACGCGCATTTTTTTCTACCCAAATAACGTATTGAATTTACATATGCTGCGTGCATTAACCTCGCCTTCAATCATTTTATTTCATTCATCCATCGCCCTTGTAGGTATGAGAGGACTTCCTCTCCTCTGTGTTAACAAGTTTCTCGCTTATTTACACGGTAGGTCCTCGGGTTGGTCTGGCCCTACAACTCTCGAAGACCTCTCTCTACTGTCTGCGT
The DNA here is from genome assembly GCF_036320965.1 of Panulirus ornatus. Taxonomy (NCBI): domain Eukaryota; kingdom Metazoa; phylum Arthropoda; class Malacostraca; order Decapoda; family Palinuridae; genus Panulirus; species Panulirus ornatus. The sequence goes on along the minus strand of NC_092240.1, from coordinate 14,134,660 downwards.
CATCATGTCTGTTTTGAAGGTTTGAGCCATTGTGATCAGGACACCACTCACTCTTCTCTCGTTCACGGTAGGGAACTTCGAAACCTGCTCAAGTGCCCCTTCATGTAACTCGGCTCTTATCTTTCTTCCTCTCCTCTGGATTTTCTCTACGAGCTCTTTGTGCTTCTTAAGATATGATCAAATTTGAGAAGCTTTTTTGTTAGTTTTGGCGTTTTGTTGGATGTGAGCAGTGTGTGTGTGTGTGTGTGTGTGTGTGTGTGTGTGTGTATATGTGTGAGTGTGTAAAAGTATAGATATATAAGGAAAATAGGGGACATAGAAACAAAATGGCTGTTCATTTCCCCTGATTTTTAAAATTTTTATGATTGACTTGCTGTCAATGGATTGAACCAGGGCATGTGAATCGTGTGGGGTAAACCATGGAAAGTTTTGTAGGGCCTGGATGTGGAAAGGGAACTATGGTTTCGATGCATTATACATGACAGATAGAGTCTGAGTGTGAACGAATGTGGCCTTTGTTGTCTTTTCCTAGCGCTACCTCGCGCGAGCTTCCCAGCCACTTCATGTGTGACGGGGTGGCGACGAGAATGGATGAAGGCAGCAAGGTTGAATATGTAAATGTCTATATATGTATATGTATGTATACGTTGAAATGTAGAGGTATGTATATATGTGTGTGTGGGCGTTTATATATATACATGTGTATGTTGGAGGGTTGGGCCATTCTTTCGCCTGTTTCCTTACGCTACCTCGCTAACGCGGGAGGCAGCGACAAAGTATAGTGAAAATGAATAAATGAATATATATATATATATATATATATATATATATATATATATATATATATATATATATATATATATATATATATATCAGGGGAATCACCAGGTAAGTATATATATGTCATCACGAGGGTAATTACTCGCTCGGAAAGTGGAAATGAATTATCAACTTTTTTTTTTTTTTTTTGCCTTAATTTTTTACCTGTAATTTCACATGGTTAACGATAATAGTCACACCAGCGGGCGGTGGGCCCCGAGGAATACTAATCATCAGGTTTTCACCAGAACAGTCAAATCCTTACAGCTGGGAGGGTAATATGACTTGACACTAAGTACGTCGCTTCGTATGCACGGGTTATTGTGAGATATGCCTCCATATACACTTAGCCTTAGTCTCTTCCATTCTAACCATAGTTATGGTGTAGATATTCTATTTTTTTTCGATCACAAATATTCGCCTTATCCCGCGTGAGCGAGGTAGCGTTAAGTACAGGGGAATGAGCCTTAGTGGGTATATCCATGCATGGCCCACCTCTCCGTTCCTTTATTTTGGAAAATTATAACCGGGAGGGGAGGATTTCCAGCCCCCCGCTCCCATGATATATATATATATATATATATATATATATATATATATATATATATATATATATATATATATATATATTATCCCTGGGGATAGGGGAAAAAAAATACTTCCCACGTATTCCCTGCGTGTCGTAGAAGGCGACTAAAAGGGGAGGGAGCGGGGGGCTGGAAATCCTCCCCTCTTGTTTTTTTTTCTTTTTTTTCCAAAAAAAGGAACAGAGAAGGGGCCAGGTGAGGATATTCCCTCAGAGGCCCAGTCCTCTGTTCTTAACGCTACCTTGCTAATGCGGGAAATGGCGAATAGTTTGAAAGAAATATATATGTATATGTGTGTGTGTGTGTGTGACCAGACTCTGCCTGCAGCAGGGTATACTCCACGAGTGAAAACTACCTTTGGCAAGGCTGTGTCACTGGTACTATAGGAGAGTCCAAGAACTTCTCACTCTAAAGGAGTCTACATTTTACTGCTCCTGGAGGTAGCGCAGTCTTGGGTTACCAGAGCCTTTAGAAAGAGTTCCTGGGTAACACCAGGACTCTTTTATACATATATATATATATATATATATATATATATATATATATATATATATATATATATATATATATATATATATATATATTCCTATGAGTCCTAGCTTCGTCTCTTCGATGTATATCAACTGACTGTTATATTTCTCTCTTGTATCTCCCCTGATGATGTGATTATTACACGAAAGTGCACTTGGGAACTTTTCGTGTTTCATTTTCCCCGTAGACTCATAGGAATATCTTGATCACGCGCAAAATTGTGATCCTTCCCAATATATATATATATATATATATGTATAAATAACTAGGTGTAGCAGCCTACACAGCTCTGCGTCAGCCTTTTTACAGAACATACAGGGATATCTAGACGAGGAGAAATATTCGGAGGATGTGTCCAAAATCCTCAGCTCAGTCGTCCTCACTACAAACCCCCCCGAATACCATTCATGACAACCACCTGACCGGTATAAACAAAGCTGGCCATCACGACCTGTGACGTTGGGATAATATTCCGGGCCGATAATGTACGAAAAATCATTCTGTCCAGTTATTCTGCAGGCCAGTTCGTACCATCCCAGATCCCACGATAATATCCTGTTCATTAGTAATTGCATTTTGTATCCTGCTGTGTAATGGGGTGGCTTTCCACAGTAATTACATTTCACAAAGCTCGTCACCTGTGTGCGTGATGTAATTGCGCCACCTCGCCTCGCTGCGAACGATTTTATAGGAAATGAAAATCATCGCCAGTGACGTTGTGTTTAGGTGTAAATACTTCTCTTATTTACAGTCATTATATTCACTTGTTATTTTTGTGTTTACCGAATATTTGTGAAGATAGAGGAATTATATATATATATATATATATATATATATATATATATATATATAGTGTTTCTGTGTGTGTGTGTCTTTTCTGTTATGAAAATATATAGGTAGAATCTAAAGTATTTTGCTGTTTAAGTTTTTTGAGCCCACTTCAGCTTGTTTATATAACCCCGTGCTCCCGTTTATAGGTCTGCTGCAGCTCTAAGGCTGCGCTGCGATCAGTAGCAAGGTAATGATGAATGTCTCCGGAGTGAAAGGTTCCTGGACGAGATTGTACTCATTTCTTATTTCTTTTATTCGCCGATGATTAGACTATCCGTTCGCAGTATGACCTCAAACATGTTACTCTCTCTCTCTCTCTCTCTCTCTCTCTCTCTCTCTCTCTCTCTCTCTCTCTCTCTCCCGCTGACGTCACGGACTGAGGTGTAACTCATTTGGTGGGTGTGAGGCAAGAGTGGGTGGCTCGAGCTAATCAGATTACAAGGGGAAGAGGGAGGAACACCCACCGTAAGGCTAGACCGGTTTCATTCCTGGCGTTGTGTGTGTGTGTGTGTGTGTGTGTGTGTGTGTGTGTGTGTGGTGGTGTGAGGCGAGTCTATCATCATCCCTTCTTCCCCACGGAAGTGTGATGAACTGGCACGTTTTAATGTCGAGTTCTATTTTCAGGTTGGGGTTCCGTGTGGCCTGATTAGAATATATATATATATATATATATATATATATATATATATATATATATATATATATATATATATATATATATTCGCTGTATATCAACTGACTGTTGTATTTCTTTCTTGTACCTTCTGGTGATGTGATTATTAAACGAAAGTGCCCTTGGGAACTTAACGTATTTCATTTCTCCGTGAACTCATAGGAATATATATATATATATATATATATATATATATATATATATATATATATATATATATATATATATATATATATATATAAAATTGGTTTACAGACTTCAGTTTTTTACACGTACGCTTGCTTTTCAGATGTATGTTATTTGCATTTCTCTACAGTGTGTGTGTGTTTGGATACCATATATTTTTTTTCTATCTTTTCTTTCATGTAACTCGTCTAATCTTTATCTCAATTACGTCTTACGGAGTCGTTTTCTTGACTGACTTCTCTCAGACCTCATTACACAGACTGCTGTAACTCTCCTTATTAATCATTCCGAATCCTTGTATTACTCCGGACAAACTTTTGTGATCACATCTTTTCATTATATAATCCTTCCTCCTGCCGTTAATCATCTCTTTAATCCCTTCCACCATTTGTCTCTTCCCTCCTTAATCACTGCCATTAAGGTTTTTCATCTCTGGTCTTCACCAAGACAGATTCGTATTTCTTCTGTATACGTTTTTGAATGAAACTAACCTCAAGGTTCATATGTATGTATATGGGCCACGTTTGATATCGTTGTTGACCATGACGTATACACGTGCCACCCTGGGTCGGTTGCATGGGTTCGAATGCTATTTGTAGCAGTTGGTCCGCAGTCAACCCCACCTGTTGATCCTCTCCTCGGGATAGGTTGGTAGATTGTGTACCTAGCTTAGGCTGGGGTTTATATATATATATATATATATATATATATATATATATATATATATATATATATATATATATATATATATATATATATATATGTATAATGCTTAGTAGTAAATCATCCCCCGGGCTAACTAGCATGGAAGGCCACGACCTATTCTTGGCATGGTAGATGACCTGTACGTTCATGAAGCCACGTCACAAGCTCAACACCCACGCACCTACAGCAACTTACACCTCCTCCCCTCCCCCACAGCTACTTACTCCCACGGCAAGATATAGATCCACAGCAATTTATGCCCACTTGTACACATACCACTGGAAGTTACACACACACACACACACACACACACCTCCCCACCCCCCCCTCCTCATCAACGTACGCCCACAGCAGGTTATACCAACAGCTATGCAATGGTAATCAAAACTTGGAGAGGAGAGTGGGTGAAGTTGAGGGCCTGAGGAATGAGGGTAGACTAAGAGGGAGGAGAGGCTTCCTCCTGCTGAAGTGCTTTGTGTCTTGGGTAAGTGAGGGACAGTTGGTGGGTAGTGGATGCAGGGTGATGGATGATGGATAGAAGGCATTGGGTAGTGGACAGAGGGTTGTGAGTGGTGGATAGGGCTATGGATTGTGGATAGAAGTCATTGAGTAGTGGATAGAGGGTTGCGAGTGGTGGATAGGGGTCATGGATTGTGGATAGAAGGTATTGGGTAGTGGACAGAGGGTTGCGAGTGGTGGATAGGGGTTATGGATTGTAGATAGAAGGTATTGGGTAGTGGACAGAGGGTTGCGAGTGGTGGATAGAGACTTATGGGTGGTGGATGGAGGATTATGCGTGGTATTGGGTAGTGGATAGAAGGGTTGTGATTGTTGGATAGATGGTTACTGGTGGTAGATAGTTATGGGTGGTGGATAGTTGGTGGGCTGCTGCATGAGTGGATAGAGAGTTGCGGGTAGTGGATGATGAGTGGTCAGTGACACACACACACACACACACACACACACACTCATGAATGAACCAGACTTACCCCTTCTAAGACTCCTCCCAACCATCTACTCTCACTTCACCCTACGTGTGCATTACTCACACCTTACCCACTGTACTCATGACTCGCATCTTACCCAACTTACTCATCGCTCTAAACTGTAAAGAAAAGAGTACGAAAAGGCTTTTAGAATTATGACCTTATCATTCTATTTTATTCAGTGATAACGATGATAATAGTAATGACTGATTATAATATTGATAATGATAATGATCATAATGATAATAATGATAATGATAATAGTAATAATGATAATAGTGTAATAAGATAGTAATAATAATTATGATAAAAATTTTGCTTTGATAATATCGGAGTTCCTGATTACTTGCACGGGTTTTTAGTGCTATCGGTAACTGATAATGAAAAATCGTATCGTATATTGGTTAATTAATTAGAATTATTAGCCTTATCAACTGCCAGGGTCGTTCGGGAACTCAACGCCGACTTGCAACTCCCAAGATAATTGTAAGAGAGCCACCATAGTCTCCTCGTAGTGAGGGAAAGCCATTGACAGTACAAGTATCGGGGAATATTTTGTCCGCTGGGTTTGTAATGAGCTTGTGTGCTGGGAGGAGGGGAGGAGGAATCTTGACGTCACCTTGTGTCAGTGTCAACGTACTGTGACGGAGAGGAATATTTTTACCTATGTTCCATATCTTTTGATGTTGTGGAAGTCCTCCACATCTCTCGTCCTGAATATTCTTCCTCGTCTCTGTCAAGGAATGATGTTCTCTAATCACAGTACGTTCTGGTCTTTGATATCAAGGAGTGTTTCTTCTCCACTCTTCTCCCTTTGATATTCTTTACGTCTTTTATATCAGGGATCATATTCTCCTCCGCTCAATATTTGTGAATTCTTGTGATGTGAATATTTCCACTTTTTTTTTGGCACTGTGACATTTTGGAAGTTGATTATTAAGAAGTATGATTTCTTCCCTTCTGTTATTGGGGTATTTTGCACTTTATTAGAGACCATGTGGTCTTCAGTGATATATATATATATATATATATATATATATATATATATATATATATATATATATATATATATATATTTTATTTATTTATTTTGCTTTGTCGCTGTCTCCCGCGTCTGCGAGGTAGCGCAAGGAAGCAGACGAAAGAAATGGCCCAACCCACCCCTATACACATGTATATACGTACACGTCCACACACGCAAATATACATACCTATACATCTCAATATACACATATATATACATACACAGACACATACATATATACTCATGCACACAATTCACACTGTCTGCCCCCATTCACTCCCATCGCCACCTCGCCACACATGGAATACCATCCCCCTCCCCCTCATGTGTGCGAGGTAGCGCTAGGAAAAGACAACAAAGGCCCCATTCGTTCACACTCAGTCTCAAGCTGTCATGCAATAATGCCCGAAACCACAGCTCCTTTTCCACATCCAGGCCCCACACAACTTTCCATGGTTTACCCCAGACGCTTCACATGCCCTGATTCAATCCACTGACAGCACGTCAACCCCGGTATGCCACATCGATCCAATTCCCTCTATTCCTTGCCCGCCTTTCACCCTCCTGCATGTTCAGGCCCCGATCACTCAAAATCTTTTTCACTCCAGCTTTCCACCTCCAATTTGATCTCCCACTTCTCCTCGTTCCCTCCACCTCCGACACATATATCCTCTTGGTCAATCTTTCCTCACTCATTCTCTCCATGTGCCCAAACCATTTCAAAATACCCTCTTCTGCTCTCTCAACCACGCTCTTTTTATTTCCACACATCTCTCTTACCCTTACATTACTTACTCGATCAAACCACCTCACACCACACATTGTCCTCAAACATCTCATTTCCAGCACATCCACCCTCCTGCGCACAACTCTATCCATAGCCCACGCCTCGCAACCATACAACATTGTTGGAACCACTATTCCTTCAAACATACCCATTTTTGCTTTCCGAGATAATGTTCTCGACTTCCACACATTCTTCAAGGCTCCCAGGATTTTCGCCCCCCTCCCCCACCCTATGATTCACTTCCGCTTCCATGGTTCCATCCGCTGCCAGATCCACTCCCAGATATCTAAAACACTTTACTTCCTCCAGTTTTTCTCCATTCAAACTTACCTCCCAATTGACTTGACCCTCAACCCTACTGTACCTAATAACCTTGCTCTTATTCACATTTACTCTTAACTTTCTTCTTTCACACACTTTACCAAACTCAGTCACCAGCTTCTGCAGTTTCTCACATGAATCAGCCACCAGCACTGTATCATCAGCGAACAACTACTGACTCACTTCCCAAGCTCTCTCATCCACAACAGACTTCATACTTGCCCCTCTTTCCATGTTTACAGAAACATCGAAGATATACTGTTGGCTACGTTTGTTTTACACTAGTGAATAATTTTCCTGCTGGAGCCTTTAAATCACTGTTCCTGATGGTAAATGAGAGAGAGAGAGAGAGAGAGAGAGAGAGAGAGAGAGAGAGAGAGAGAGAGAGAGAGAGAGGAGGGGGACACTAATGACTAAAAAAAAAAGGTAAATGAAATAGATACTCAGTGGGAACCCAGAATTATAACATGAACAACGTTCATCAGGGTTGCGTTCAAATGAAATCATCGTACCCTTTAAGCCACAATGCACACTGTAGGGAAAAAGAAAACGAAACTCATATTTTGCCGATTTTTTTTTTTTTTTTTCATCTCGAAGAAAGAGGGAAAAATGTAGATGTGTGGGAGAGTTGTGGAAGACTGAAATATTCCCAAGAATTCCGCAATTTGTTGTGACAATCTCATTTTTCAGCGGGAGCGAGGGAGGAAAAGCAGGTCAGCTGAGGACCCCAGTACAGCTTTAAATGATGAATTGCAAACAGTTTCAGACCATCATGGAAAAAATATAAATATATATATATATATATATATATATATATATATATATATGATCAAGGTCTGAAGCAGAGCAGGTGTGTCTTGGGTGCACATATTGAGTCAATGTGAGGAGGAGACAAGGAAGAGGAAGGAGGAGGAGGAGGAGGAGGATAAAGAAGACGAAGATATTGACAGGCAAAGGGCAAAAGAAAGCGATGATGGTGTGGCTGACGAATCTTGCTCGGTCAGTTATGTGTTGAAGAGTCTGTGCTGCGCTTTGTTTTTCACAAGTTATTGTCTTCTCATGTTTGTCCTCCTCTCTCTCTCTCTCTCTCTCTCTCTCTCTCTCTCTCTCTCTCTCTCTCTCTCTCTCTCTCCTTGGTCTTTCTGTCTTCTTATCTGTCTGTGGCAGCCACCAGAACCTGGCGAGCTCCGTCATGCTAGGAGGATCGGTATAATCTCGGGGAGGAGGAGGAAGTGGTGTTCTGAGTTAAGGTTAACCATGCACGGAGCCAGGGTCATGATCTCGCCTCCACCACCACCACCACCCGTCCACCTTACCCTGCGGCAGAGCACGTGGTCGCTGTTAGGAGGGAGAGGAGAGTAATAGAGGGTAGCCAAGGGTGCTAGGGAAGGGAGCTAGAAGGAACATGAAATTTTTATCATTATCATTATTATTATTATTATTATGATAATTATTGTTATTATTATTATTATAATTATTATCATTATTATTATTGTTATCATTATTATCAGTATCAGTATTATACTACTAGTAGTGGTATTGGTTTTTTGTAATTAATATTTTCACTTACATAATCATCTTATCTGTTTCTATGTATTTTTCTTTCTTGAGGTTTTGAGGATGTAAAGGATGGAGACACTGGCGTGGAAGGTGGAGATCACCGGGTGGAAGGGATGTCGAAGTACCCAATAATGTAGGGTGTCATAAGGGGGAGGGGGACTGACGTGGAGGGGGGGGGATAATAAGTTTCTGGACGATGTTATGTAAACATTTATTTTACACAGACGTTGGAAATCAGTCTCTGTCATCGTGCACAGGTGAGCCGCTTGCTCAGTGTCACTTAGTGCTCAGCAGAGAGATCCTCATATCAATCACCTCCTTTGGACGGAGTTGGAGCTGGCGTGTTTCAGGGGAAGAACCTTGGTCCTCAATTTTTTCTCCTTGTCCAGTGTCAGTTTATACTTTTAAGGTACGTATGTCCGATGTGTGTGTGTGTGTGTGTGTGTGTGTGTGCGTGTGTGTGTGTGTGTGTGTGTGTGTGTGTGTGTGTGTGTGTGTCTGAGAGGCTTTACTAAATCAGGAGCTCATTCCCCTCTGTCATTCTCTCTCTCCTCCTCAAGAGGATGGAAAGTTCTTAATATCCAATTATCATTCGGGGGTATCGTCATTTCTCTTTTCTGTCGTGTCGTCCATCGAAAGACTGATCTTCCTTGTCACCGGGAAAGGATCGTGTGAAGAATCATCACCAGGAAGAAGGTAAGAGATGGTTACAATACACGGCGGTAATTGTGAGGGATAATTGACGTCGTGAGTGATAAATTGCATTATCTTCTCTCCAGTGACTCGAAACTTTGCTAGTGGTTGACTTTTGGTGTTCTTGTTGCTCGGAAAGGGAGTATAGATGGTTGGATGTGGAGCATGAGGGATAGTTAAGGATATTGGGTGAAGAAGAGAGCTAGAGGTGGATGGTGGAGAGAGAGCGGCGGACGGTGGGGAGAGGCGGATGGTGGAGAGAGAGGTGGATGGTGGAGAGAGAGGTGGATGGTGGAGCTGTCGTGAGCTGTGTCTCTTGAGTGTTCCTCCAATTAATCATGTTCCAGGAAGCTCCCTGGGCAGCGAGGTGGCGGGGGTGTGAGGGACGCGAGCAACGCAAAGTGATGAGCGTGTGTGTGTGTGACTGGTGACCTCCAGCACCACGGAGAGAGAGAGAGAGAGAGAGAGAGAGAGAGAGAGAGAGAGAGAGAGAGAGAGAGAGAGAGGTGGAGGAGGGATCCGATTCGGGAATGTACAGAGATGGTCTTCAGATGATCTGGCGTGAAGCAGAATCCAACAAGGTATTCACTGAAAGCGACAACTTTCAGCTGGAGGAGGAGACCCACTCACAGCAGGTACAGTTCCAAGGCGTTGGCTTAAGTCATTCCTCCCCTCGGGGAGTTAGGTGATACGGGGAGGGTTCACTTTACTGCCATGGGGCTGAGGCTAACTGTTCTTATTTATGGCCGTACGAGCCAGCTAACCTCACTCCAAGCCTTTCGCCGGCCTTGAAACTGTCCAAGAGGGACGCCTTTTTAAATGAAGCCCTTTAGATCTCAAAAGCCATTTTCCTTCATATCCCAAAAGAAATTTATTTTCTGGTTGTTAATTTCTCGACATACGTCGAAGGAACCCCCCTCACGCTTCTCAAGTCTTTGCCACCCGTGCAAACGACCACACGTACCCGCGCCATTTTTCCTACTCTAACCTCGACCTTGTCAATTTACCAAGGATCTTCTTCCTCCACATCCCGCCCAAGCTGACGGAGGAGGAAGCCTCATGGCTCTGGTGGTGGCATGGGGGCGGCAGCCCCCTGCTTCTCTCTCTCTCTCTCTCTCTCTCTCTCTCTCTCTCTCTCTCTAGGGCTGCTTGCTCTCATGTTTCCTCTCACAAGACTCTCTCTCTCTTCAAGTGCTCGTTTCCTGCCTTCCCTCATGCGGAGGAAAAAAAAAAAAAGCACCTTCTTGAGCACGACCCCAAACCACACAACGTGTCAAGTTGGACCCGCACGAAGATTTCTCCAGTCTCAGGTGTGCGGTACATAGTTCATTATACCCTGGAAAAAATTATGAACACGTTCCGTGTATATATATATATATATATATATATATATATATATATATATATATATATATATATATATATATACTTGGACACGAACGAATTTTTTTCTATATCTCGATTTCATGTTATTGTGATCGTTACATATCTTCAGGGCATATGCCAAAGCTTGTGTTTTGGGATGGATCAGTTACAGTGTGAGAAGTGCGAGCGAGTGATAAGCGCTTGTATAGATTCATTCCATCAACAGCAAGGTGTTGGGTAGTTAGAATACAGTGTGCTGTTCTTCCTAGCGTATGCCACGTGTGTGATAGCATCTGCCCTCAAGGAGAGAGAGGCGCTTGGTACAGGATATGATGTGGTCTCACGATATACTCTGAAACAGTTACACTTATTAAAGAAAGAAAGAAAAAAAAAAAAAGAGTACCCCTTTTTGACCACTTTACGTAAGTAAGCGACGTTAGAAAGTGCGGCACGAGGAACATGCATGTAGACACGGAAGACTTTTATAAGTAGAAGGTAACAGAGACTGGAAGAAAACAATGTTATTTTTTGCGGGTTTTGCCTCGAGTGTGTATAATCATGAATTTTTTTTGCTTTGTCTTCCTCCTCCTCCTCCTCGTCGTATTGACTCCCCCTGAACACGGGGTGTGTAAGGTGATATGAGTGTCTTTCAGAAGTCTGGGGAAGAAACCTCGCAAGAGCCAACGGTTCGCTATTAATCGAACGTTCTTGTGTTGGCCGAAATGAAACATTAGGAGAAAGAAAGAAGGCAAACAAAAAACGACGACTTCCTAAAGAAAAAAAGAATGAAAGAAAAGAGTTGAGAAAAGATGTTTCGAGAGATGAGGGAGGAGAGGATGATGAGGAAGATTCTCATTATTTCTTTTTTCTCTCTTCATGGAGTGATTAATGCCAAGGCTAAGATTTTTCCAAGACGGGGAATAACAGGCGAAGGACTCCTTTGAAACCTTTATACACATCATGGAACGTTAGATTGTCTTCCTTTTTCATTTTTCTACTACGTACGTTATTTTGAACGTGGAAACTTGGAACTTTTCTCCGAGGGAGGTGTGATAATTGGCCTGTGTGCCACAGACGCCTGTCGAGTTTGCGTGTGAGATGGTCGTTTAAGGCAGGAGTAAATGAACCTGGATGGATGGAAGATATTTTGTAGAGTCGAGAAGGGATGAATTGATAAGTGGATAGAAAGTGGTGGAAAGGTGATGGACGTAGAGTGGTGGAAACCTTGGGATCCATGAAACACCCAAGTTTAAAGCTCTGAAAAAAACATTTGGAACCATAAAAGCCGAGGCTGAAGCTGTAAAACGTTTGGAACCATAAAAGCCGAGGCTGAAGCTCTAAAACGTTTGGAACCATAAAAGCCGAGGCTGAAGCTCTAAAACGTTTGGAACCATAAAAGCCGAGGCTGAAGCTCTAAAACGTTTGGAACCATAAAAGCCAAGGCTGAAGCTGTAAAACGTTTGGAACCATAAAAGCCCAGGCTGAAGCCCTAAAACGTTTGGAACCATAAAAGCCGAGGCTGAAGCTGTAAAACGTTTGGAACCATAAAACGCCGAAGCTAAAGCTCTTAAAACATTTGGAACCATAGAAGTCGAGGCTGAAGCTCTTAAACGTTTGGAACCATAAAAGCCGAGGCTGAAGCTCTAAAACGTTTGGAACCATAAAAGCCGAGGCTGAAGCTGTAAAACGTTTGGAACTATAAAACGCCAAGACTGCAGGTTTATGACGAATAATTTAAAGCCTGGAATATCAAGAAACTTAAGAGGAAAGGAAAATCCAAACCATAGACCCCAGCAGGAATCAGACCCCACCAAAATCCAGGGGCCTTGGCGAATTGAAACCTGTTCACAATAGAGCTCTAATACACGTAGGTTCTCACAACTAGAGACCTTAGAACGTAGAACTCTACAACGCAATGGGAAAAGAACTCTTATCCTATGGATTATATAGATGCTGGAACATGAAAAACGCCTGATTCTGGATAATCTGGAATATTATTATTATTATTATTATTATTATTATTATTATTATCATTATTATCATTATTATTATTATTATTATCATTATATTATTATTATGAATTAATAGTATACTTTATTATTATTATCATTATCATTATTGATTTATTATTATTATAATTATTATTAGTATTGATTATTATAATATTATTAGTAGTATTGATTATTATTGTTATTATTATTATTATTAGTAGTAGTAGTATTTATTCAAAGAAGCCAAACCTAAAATGACTGGGAGAGGCTGAGGTGTGAAAAATCTCTCTAATTGGAGAGCGGATACGGCGCAAAGGTGCAGGACGTGGGAGAGAGATTTATAGGGACAGGCGGGACTTAGGTGTATATAAGAACATTTGTAGGTCGGGGGGGGGGAGATTTAGAGGGTGGATTTACGGAGCGGGAGGGATTCAGAGAGAGAGAGAGAGTGAGAGAGAGAGAGTGAGAGTTGACGAAATTGCGAGGGAAGAACTCAGGAAAGAGATGGGTGGATTAGGAAAAGATTGGAATGCAATGGTGATGTTGGGGGAGGTTTAAGAGAAATGAAAGGATTTGGTGTAGGTAACGGAGTATAAAGGAAGGAACTGTTTTACGTTTTGAGGAAATAGAACATTCATATAGATCGCAGAGATAATTAGGAACGCTAGGAATAGTGTGTGTCAAGAAAGTAAACTTTCACAAAAGGAAAGTTGGGAAAGCTAGGAAAATTGTGTGTCAAGGTATTATAGGAATCATACGTCACAGGGAGATTTAGGAACGATAGGGAAATTCTTTGTCAAAGTAATAAGGGAAATGTAAGTCACACGGAGAATTAGGAACGCTAGGGAAATTCTTGGTCAAGGAAGTAAAGAATTTTTAGGTCACAGGGAGAATTACGAACGCTAGGGAAATTCTTTGTCAAGGAAGTAGAGTCTCAGGGAGATTTAGGAACGCTAGGGAAATTCTTTGTGACGGAAGTAGAGTCACAGGGAGATTTAGGAACGCTAGGGAAATTCTTTGTCAAGGAAGTAGAGTCTCAGGGAGATTTAGGAACGCTAGGGAAATTCTTTGTGACGGAAGTAGAGTCACAGGGAGATTTAGGAACGCTAGGGAAATTCTTTGTCAAGGAAGTAGAGTCTCGGGGAGATTTAGGAACGCTAGGGAAATACTTTGTCAAGGAAGTAGAGTCTCAGGGAGATTTAGGAACGCTAGGGAAATTCTTTGTCAAGGAAGTGAAGGATGTATAAGCCCCAGAGAGAATTAAGAACGATAGGGAAATTTTTGTCGAGGATGTACAGTCACGGGGAAAATTAGGAAAGTTAGGAGGATTTAGATAACAAGGAGGTTTGACGAGGAATGGACAAAGAAGAGGTATGAGAGAGAGAGAGAGGAGAGAGAGAGAGAGAGAGAGAGAGAGAGAGAGAGAGAGAGAGAGAGAGAGAGAGAGATGCAGGCAGTAAGACCAATAAAGAGAATCAGAAAAGGAGGCTTTTGATGGGGGGAAAAGAAAAGAAAAATGGGAAATGGAAACTTAAGCTTCTGTGTGTAAGCTGAAAGTAAGCTTGATATTGGAGGGTCGGGCAAGCAGGACGGTCGAGGATTTGCTGGTGACGAGAACCCGGGGAGGGAAAAAAAAAAGGGGGAGAGTATGGAAATTGCGGGGAGGGCGACCGGAGGGAAGAATAAAGATAATCCGAAGGTAATGATGGAGGCAGACGTGAAGGGAAAAGGAGAAGAGGGATGTTCAGGGAGAGAGAGAGAGAGAGAGAGAGAGAGAGAGAGAGAGAGAGAGAGAGAGAGAGAGAGAGAGAGAGAGAGTTGAGGTAAACAAGTCCTGGGTGGTGGGGGGGGGAGTGACGCGTCAAGAAATGGTGAAGGTACGAACGAATATAAGACGAATCTATTGCCGTCTGTCTTTAGGAGGTGTTAGAAAACGGAGAGAGGTTGTAACGTTAGAAAAGTGAGAGAGTGGTGCGATTTGGAATGAAGGAAGAGTCAGTACGCACAATAGAACGAGAGAACAGGAAGTACGAGATGAAACAAAGGCAAAATAGACAGAATGAGAAGAAACCCAGTTCAACGTGGAATAAGATTCGCTTTTGAAGATGAAAGAAAATAGAAATTGGAATTATATCCTCCTTGGCTAGGTTTCCACCACCTCTTCTCGCTTCGCCAAACCACTCTCCATGACTCTCTCACTTTCGCACACCAGCCCGACCCAGGCACCCTACACCTGCCACCCTATCACCAAACACATTCAACAGTCCTTCAAAAATACTCATTCCATCTCATCCTCACTTCACCACGACCTGTTGCCACTTCTCCTTTTTACCGTAATTATCATCAAAGATAATATGAAAAAAAAAGGAAAATCTAATGGAGGAGAATGTTTGTTTGAACCGCATGCTGATAATGAGTTTGCATGCCTTAATGAAGAGGAATATATTAGAGATGATGACATCTCATGATAACTTAGGTCTCGGAAAACATTAAAGAAAAATAGTTCCTGAGAAAATTACTCATCGTGTAAGAGAGGGAACCTTCATGGCAGCAGATATCACGTCTGGCAGGAGATGAAATGTCTTGGCTCGTAGGAAAAAAAAGGAATCTTATAGGAAAATGATTAAGTGCATGAGTAAATACTCTCTCTCTCTCTCTCTCTCTCTCTCTCTCTCTCTCTCTCTCTCTCTCTCTCTCTCCAGTCATGGATGAGTCTTTCTGTTCATCTGTCTTTCATTATCTCTTTGTATCTCTCTCTCTCTCTCTCATATATATATATATATATATATATATATATATATATATATATTATATATATATATATATATATATATATATATATATATATATATATATATATATATATATATATATATATATATATATAAATATATATATATATATATATATATATATATATATATATATATATATATATATATATATTAAAAAAGAAAAAAAACGAGAAGGGAGGATTTCCAGCCTCCCGCTCCCTCCCCTTTTAGTCGCCTTCTACGACACGCAGGGAATACGTGGGAAGTATTCTTAATCCCCTATCCCCAGGGATAATATATATATATATATATATATTATTGGTAAAAAAATTCATTAAACTACACTGATAGATGAATAAGATGCAATTATACATCGAAAAAAGAATGATCAGGTGTTGCCAAAAGACCGTGATTCCATCAAAGGTCCCGTGCCCATCTCACACACTGGCGATGCTTTTTGATCGACCCTGCTTACCCGTTCTAGAGGCTCTGAACAGGTGCGAATAACGATGAAAATAATCCAGGCCGAAAGGGTAGGGTGGGTGGTGGTGGAGAAGGGGGGAGGATGTTGGAGGTTTACATAAGGTGACAAGGGCCTCAACACCTGTTCAGGGGGATGACAGACGTTATGACGTCTTGCGACAGGTGTGTTCGGGCGTGTGTCTCCGTGGAAGCCCAAGGCACTTTACCCCCACGTCAAAACAAGGTTTAGGTGCTCTTAAGTCTCGTCTCTCTCTCTCTCTCTCTCTCTCTCTCTCTCTCTCTCTCTCTCTCTCTCTCTCTCTCTCTCTCTTACACACTAGCTCTGTCTCATGGCAGTCTTCTTGGATATACTCGTAGATGTGTAGGTAGGTAGATTCCCTCACTCTTCCTCTTATCTTTTGTCTATCCGTATCACTGTGAGTGTGTGTGTGTGTCTTTTCACCCTTAATGTTTCGCACGTGTGTATTTCTTCCAGTATGACTGTCTCCGGCCACGCACACATGTAAGTATTTGAGTGTGTAAGTGTGCAGTAGTGTGATGGGCGTTAGCATGTACGCCAGACAGTTCACGGCGTGCATGACGAGCGGTCATGAGGGTCTATGGTCCATCACGTACATGAAGACCATTCATGAGGGTCTGTGCTCCATGACGCCCATGACGAGTGGTCATGAGGCACTGTGGTTCGCTATCATCTCAACTTCATAGTCTCAAGTTCTCGTTCCGTTTTCTGCTTCTCAATTTTATTTCAGTTCCTCATTTCTTTCAATATTTTCTTCCCTTTTCTACTTTTATCGGGTGTGTGTCTCTCTTTATTTGTGTTTCTTTTGTTTTTTTCTTTCTCCCCCAACCTCCCTAGTCCCTTATTCCTTCCCTACATTTGCATTTTCCCTATTTGCCACTTTGTCATATATCCCATCCCGGCTCACCTCACGTCTCATTTCCTCATTCCGACCCACCGTCTCTTCTCCTGCCCGAATTCTTTCCCTCCCATCTCATGCCCTATTTGTCTCCTTCCTTCTTTCCGTCTCTTCCTTCTTCCACTTCGTCTATTTCTTTTCCTTCTCCTGTCCAGCTTTTCTTTCCCTCACCCATCCCTTTCTCCTCTTTACTGGTATACTTCAAGACTTCCTCTCTTCCGTCCAATGGAATTCCTTACTGTAGACGTAAGAGAGATGTGTGTGAGAGAGAGAGAGAGAGAGAGAGTAATAATCTGTTCCCGTGAGAATTAAATGATATAAGCACACGAGTCTTGTGATGATCAGAATTAGATTATCGTTATTCGCTGTTGCGAGGTGATTCGGCAAATTATCAATATCCAATTCTTCGATTGACTTAAATGAAAATTTCCCTACACCTAAAATATGTTTTAAGTATCGAGTTTTTCCCTTAAGCATTACAATGTCTTCCATCGAATAGAGCTGAAGACTCTTGAACACGAAGGGACGACCCTTGAACTCGACAGTACGACCCTTGAACGAGACAGTACTACCCTTGAACACGACGATGCTATACTTGAACACGATGTTACAACCCTTGAACATGACGGTACGATCCCTTGAATACGACGCTACGACCCCTTGAGCACGACGGTGCGACCCCTTGAACACGACGGTGCGACCCCTTGAACACGACGGTACGACCCCTTGAACACGATAGGGCGATGCATGAACGCGACGGGACGACCTTTGGGTACGATAGCCAAGGGTTCCTTACGCGCTAACTCTACTGTTATTCGATGGAGTGTCGTGCGTTGAGGGATCCGACGCTGATTGTTACTATAGCGTACAGTATTGTATCGAGACAGTGAGTGTCTCACGCTTTAAGAGTCCCGAGTGTGAAACTGATACCTCCTGTCTCCTGAAGTCTTGACACAGGGCAAGAACGTCGTGCCACCGTCAAGGTAAATGATAGATCGACCACCGTCAAGGTAAACGATAGATCGGCCTTCGTCAAGGTAAATGATAGATCGACCACCGTCAAGGTAAACGATAGATCGGCCTTCGTCAAGGTAAATGATAGATCGGCCTTCGTCAAGGTAAACGATGGATCGACCACCGTCAAGGTAAACGATAGATCGGCCTTCGTCAAGGTGAACGATAGATCGACCAGCTTCACAGTAAACGATAGATCGACCTCCGTCAAGATAAACGATAGATCGACCACGTCAGAGTAAACGACAGACGGACTATCGTCACAGTAAACAATAGATCGACCACCCTTGACGATAGATAGTGTAACCGGATACCAAACGATAGATGAAAGTGTAAATGTCTATCGACTTACTAAAGAGATGACTGGAGGTGACGCGTTTATACTTCGTATTGAGGGAAAGATGAAAAAAAAAAGGGTCGCTATTTTTTTTCCTTTTTTTATTTTTTGCATTATCTTTTGCCACGTTGGGGCGGTGCAAATATGACCCTCAATTAAACTGGTGTGTAACCTTCCGGTTTTGTTAATTACTCTTGTTTACCGAAAGAGGTCGACCTACCCCCCTACCCTCTCCCCTCCTCTCTCTCTCTCTCTCCCCGCACCTCCTCATCCACCCCCCCCATCCCCCATTATCACCTCACGGGGTAAACAAATGGCCGTGGCACATAAACAAATGTGTTGATACTTTGGGGGGCTAATAGCTAGAGGCTGGTCTCTCTCTCTCTCTCTCTCTCTCTCTCTCTCTCTCTCTCTCTCTCCTCCGTTTCTCCACCCCCAGTGCCCCCGACAGTGCGTCACACCCACAGTGTTTGTTTTATCAAGTGGTTTTAAAGTGCTTTTGGACCGTTTGGTGGCTCTCTCTCTCTCTCTCTCTCTCTCTCTCTCTCTCTCTCTCTCTCTCTCTCTCTCTCTCTCTCTCTCTCCTTCTTTTGTGAGAGGAGGGGATCGATGGCCTTGTAATGCGAGAAACGGAGATAATAAGGAAAAAAAAAACAAACTAGAATCGTGTGTTAGTATATGAAAAGGAAAACAGTGAATGAGTTACATGAGAGGTTAGATAAGAGCAGCTGTAAGACGAAATAGATATCTATATTTTTATATTTATAGTTACTCCAGGATCTCTCCGGCCCAAGGCTTCGCTACTTTAAGTAGCAGGGAAATTGAGACTCCTTTCGCGCGAGAGGTTAGCAAGGTAGCGATAAGAATAGAAGACTGAGCCTAAGAGGGAAAATTCTTTACTTGGCCATCTTCTTTATTCCTTCTTTTTTTGAAAAAAGAAAAAATGGAGGGAAGGACTTGCAGCCCCCCACTCCCTCCCCTTTTAGTCGCCTTGTACGACACGCAGGGAATACGTGGAAAATATTCTTTTTCCCCTATCGCCTCGGATAATATATATATATATATATATATATATATATATATATATATATATATATATAATATATTATATATATATATATCCCTGGGGATAGGGGAGAAAGAATACTTCCCACGTATTCCCTGCGTGTCGTAGAAGGCGACTAAAAGGGAAGGGAGCGGGGGGCTGGAAATCCTCCCCTCTTGTTTTTTTTTTTTTTCCCAAAGAAGGAACAGAGAAGGGGGCCAGATGAGGATATTCCCTCAAAGGCCCAGTCCTCTGTTCTTAACGCTACCTCGCTAACGCGGGAAATGGCGAATGGTATGAAAGAAAGTATATATATATATATATATATATATATATATATATATATATATATATATATATATATATAGCAGACGGGAAAGGAGAATTTTAAAGGGTAAACGTTGTTGACAAAATTTACAATTTTTAATATCATAATGGGCAAATATTAATATAATGCATCCTCGGCGTTTTCAGTTAAACGGGGCATATGATTTGGATGAGCTTTCCATGGTTATTTTTTCTTTCTTGGTTTTAGATAACAAATAGAGGAAAAGCAAGTCATATGCTTCCTTTTATCTATCTTCTCTCTCTCTCTCTCACACTCCCACTTTCTATAATAGCACCGGAAAACTTTACTATTTGAATAATTGGATTCATGAAGTTTCCTGTTTGAAAATCAGTTCGTGCAAGAGGTCTCTTCTACCTGCCCAGAAGTCTGTTACCCTTCCCTATAGTCTGTTAACTTGGATCTGTTCCAAGGTATGCTAATCCTTTTCTAAGGTCTTTAATCCTACCTTGATAAGATATCTGAACCTTCTCCAAGCCCCTTTGAATTGGCCACAGGGTCCGGTGGGGATACACGACACACTAACCCAGTGACGAGTAACCATTGACCATGTAAACAAAAGGTCTGTCTCTCTTACCTTCCACTCTGCTTTACTCCCCTTACACTCGCCTATTATCACTTCAACTCACTCCGTCACGCTCCCTGGAGAAGTACATAGACGCCTTTTTCTTCGTTTCAGACACAACACCATCACCATTATACTTTCATAGGGGAGATTGGGGGGGGGGGCATTGTTCATGAGGGCGTTCACGTCTTAACAATCGATTAATTAACCTTTGTTTACGGGAGGGAGTTAAGTCCGTAAAACTTGTGGCAGCATTTTTTGCGCGCGACCTGATATGTGTTTACGAAGGACTGGCCATCCCTGAAAGATTTGGGCGCTGCGCGTTTTGGCAAGGCTCCTCCCTCCGTTGTGTCTGTCCCGTGCGTTTTTCTTTTTTTTTTTGCGCTAAGTTTATTTTGATGTCGGGAAATGAAAGTCTTAACGTATCGGTTGTAGAGGCGAGAAGGAAATGTTATAGCATGACGTTTATTGAACAACAAAAGGTAAATGTGGAAGAAGACTTGGTTGTAGTATTCTCTGATGAACGAAAGCGAACAGTACACAAAAGCAGCTACATGACGCAAATAAAATCCTTGGCTTCATAGGTACGGCATTCGAAGTTTAGTCCATGACTGACATTATTTGCGGCTCTTCAGTCACACATATACACGTAAAGTTTACGGATATTTCTCCGTAGGTCGTGTCTTTGGTTTCCTACACTTACCACACTCATCTCTCATGTGTCTGATCCTTTCCAGTATCACATACAGCCTCAGCATGACCCAATGGACTGTATAGCTGTTTGTATTCCCTTGTATGCATTCATTACAATGCAGTCTCTCTCTCTCTCTCTCTCTCTCTCTCTCTCTCTCTCTCTCTCTCTCTCTCTCTCTCTCTCTCTCTCACTACTCTCTATTTCACCCCCCCCCTTCACTCGTCCTCGGTCTTTGTCCTTGGCTGGTGTCCACTTTCACCCTGTTACCGATTCCCTTTGTTGGTCTTTACTCAATCATTTCCACTTGTTCCTTCCCTCCTCTCATCTCCCCGCTGTGTTGGTTTTATGTTTTATAATCGTCTTTGTATCTGTTGGTTATCTTGTTGAGTGCCTCGTGCGTCACAATTTTGCACAATACTTTTGACGTCTATTGAGTTATGCTCTGTCTATTTATATAAACTATTAACCGATCTATATTGTATCTCTCTCTCTCTCTCTCTCTCTCTCTCTCTCTCTCTCTGTCCAACTGTATACCTATCTATATCTGTATATCTATCACCTATCTATTTGTCTGTCTATTTATCTATCTATCATCTATCTATCTAATCTATCTATCGGAAGCAATGCGACGATAGAGCATAAAGATCATTTTGCTGCTGATACCGAATCCATCTAGTGGGTTTTGAGTGGAGTGAGGTGGCTGATCCATCCATTCATCCAGCTCATGTCGCCTCTTGTGAGGCCTAGTGGGTGGCGTGTGGTTAGGTAAGTGCATTCCAATAGGAATTTTTTTTGACCACTAAGAATCGAGGGAAGCCAAGGATCGAACTCGGAATTTCTCGAAGTTAAGAAGTTGAAAGTCACCATCGAACTTGGATTTTTTTGTTTTCATTGAGAGAGAGAGAGAGAGAGAGAGAGAGAGAGAGAGAGAGAGAGAGAGAGAGAGAGAGAGAGTTAGAATGAAGAGAGGCGGATGAGAGTAAGAAAAAAGGGAGGGAGAGAGAATGAGAGAGAAGGAATAACGTGAAGATGAGGGACGTTTAGGTGAAAGTGAGAGGCTTGCTCGGAGGGAGATGGAGAAGTGAGAGGAGGAGTGAGAGGTGAGCAGAGAGAGAAGAGTCACAAAAGGCTTTGATCCCTGCTTCTGGTACGCTCCACAATCTTTTTACCCAGTGAAGCACTTCCATCTAGCGCACTTCCCAGAACGTGAATACCCCCTCCTCCTGTCCTCAATCTATTATTGTAGGCAACGTCTTTGTAATTCGCAACCTCTCTGTAATCCGTGACGTGCTTGTATTTCGTAATGCTTGCATAATTTCGCAGTCTCTCTCTCCATAACTCGTGTCGCATCTATGGTTCGTGATATCTCTTTACATTCGTAATGTCGATATAATTCGTTAAATCCTTAACGCCAGTTCCTTAAAACCCCAATTTTTTGTTAATTTCTTTCCCCATTTGTCTTGTTGTCTTTCGCGAAGACTTAACCGCTGACACACACACACACACACACACACACACACACGCTTGTGTCTGAAGACGAGCCCTAATGGCTCTTCCAACGAGAGAGAGAACCCTTACCAGTGTGGACGCCGCTGCACCTGCTTAACACACAGGCGACATTTAGCTCTCCTGCAGTTTCTCTCTCTCTCTCTCTCTCTCTCTCTCTCTCTCTCTCTCTCTCTCTCTCTCTCTCTCTCTCTGCACACGGCCGTCCTGCGCGTTTAAAGATCCCCTCCCTCCCCCTCCATCCCCCCCATCCTCTCGACCCGACCAACTCGCTATTTAGTTCCTCCTCCTTCCCTCCCCCCCCTCCACCAGTTCTCCATCTGAGGGAAGATAACGTCGTCGCAGACCCGGAATGGACTACAGCCGCGCCCTCTTTTCACAACACACACACACACGCCATCATTTCCTCCGTTTACACCTCACCTTCTGTGCCTCCTCAGTGGGATGCTTCAAGGTGTTAAAAATCATAATGGCCTGCTTCAGGTGGGTGCTGGACCCGTAATTGGCTCTTGAAGCGGGTTTTTCTTCTCTCTCTCTCTCTCTCTCTCTCTCTCTCTCTCTCTCTCTCTCTCTCTCTCTCTCTCTCTCTCCTGCTTGCAGCTCGTGCCTCCAAGCAAGAACAAAGCTATCGCTGATCTATTTTTGTTTTTTTAAACCGTTTTCTTTGTTTCCGTTTTGCATTCGTAATGTGACCGTGATCAGATTTCCATTCCGAGTTTGTTTTCTTTTTTTTTTCCTTCTCTCTCATTCCAAACGTTCGTATCCCTTTGTCTCAAACGAAAAAAAATTACCTGAATATAAAGATGAGTCCTTAGCCAGCTCTGTACAGCTCCCAGTACTGTATGTGACCTCGCGATCCCACCGACCTCTCCGCTCTCTATTATCCCCATCAAGGCCGCGAAAACAGAAAACGGAGCTAACTCACCGTTGTTTTTAACGGTGCGAAAAATGCAAGAGGTGTTAGCGTGTGAAAATACGCGCGGGGGAGGGTGTAATCCCCCACCTCCTCATTAGTACAACAGATGCGACGTTGAGATTATACACTGGCCCTTGGAGCCACAAGCAGCCCGGGAGCGCCCTTGGGTTAATGCAATGTGGGTTAAAGCTTCTGTCATCTTGCGATGTTTCACTTCGATGCATCTCCCTCGCTCGCTCTCGCACACCCTCTCCCCCCCGCCCCCCCACATAACCTACCCCTCCAACGCCCGTTCTGCGCCCTCTACCTGCCCCAATCCTCTCCGCTCCTGGCATCATTCCTTCCCCTTCAGCCTATTCCCCCTACAGCCCTTCCTTAAACCTCATCATGTTCCTCCTAACCCCATAGCAACCTCGGCTTGCTACCTCCTCTCACACACCCCCAACCTAAACTCTCTCCCTTACCCAGACTCCCAGTCCCGTCCCTCCACTAGATACCCTACCTCGCCATAGTTTCATAACCTCTTTCTGGTTTGCGTCACACACCTCAACCACCCGTCCAGCCAATCCCCCTCCCTCATGGAACTACTCCCCACTCCTGCCTCCGTCGGCCCCAGAGTCGCGATCTATCGATTTTTGCAGTACTGAGCGACTTGCAAGGAAAGAGCGAACGACGACTGTTCCATCATCCCTGGGGATCCCGCTGGTCAGAAATGTGGGTAAACATGTGGTGGGGAATTCGAGAGCTATAAGAGGAAAGTCCATGTCTGTCCCGCTGCCAGAGTTTCCCCCCCCACATTAAACCAGAAGGTTAAAGAGACTGAAACGCCTGTTGCATAGATTCTAACATCGTCTGTATAAACCCACGGTTGGAATTCATAGGAGACAGGGGATTATACATCCGTGACGGCTTTCACTCCAGCTCTCAAAGTATAGAAAATCAAGCTGCCGTACAATTGCAGGCTTAAAAGAAAGAGAAAAAAATTGTTGAGTCCAGGTAGAGATCGGCGTGTTGACCACACGGTACCGGCGGTTAGGGGGTCAAATCAGGTCAGGTCATATATCATCACACGTCACGCGAGGGATGTCAGGTCGAGTCCCCTCCTCCCGACCCCAGCAGACAGCGAGGACGGAAGGACGGGGTCATGGAGGCTCCTTACGCCTCGGTCTGGAAATACCCGGACACCCAACCACACCACCAGTCTCGTTCAGAGGTCATGAGAAATGAAACGAGACTGACATTGTCCTATGATCCATGAATATAAGATCCATCCCAAACCAAATCAGTTGAATTAGCATTGCTCTGTGAACACTGTATATATATGGATGGAATAGGGCCACTCAGTAAACGAAGATAATGAACCCATTGTGGATGATAAAAGCATAACAGGAACCCAGAATTTTTTTTTTTTTTGAGGGGGGAGGGTCTGTCTATCTTTACACTTAAAGAGCAGCGTCACGAATTTTGAGACAGTGATAGATAGCATTCATTCGATACCAGAAATTACCGTCACAGTTATAGAACTACTAACACGGATGGATAAAAGACTAATGTAAGTCTTGGCCCTGAACGTTTCTCTGTCCATTTAGTAAAACTTCAAACACGAAATAGCCAAACCGTTAACTTACATTTTCAGTACATACACGTGTCCAGGTTGGAGGAGTTCCACAGGACTGTAGAGACTGGCAGACGTAACTCCTATATTCATAAAGGAAAGCCATGAAATTCCCGGCAGTTATCGTGCCATTCGCCTCACATCGCCTTTATGTAAACTTATATAAGAGTCGATTATGAGTTAAAACCGTACCCTACCCGGACCAGCACAGTCTGATCAATAGTACACTCAATGGTTGTATAAGACACAGATCATGTCTTACAAATCTTTTTGAATCGTATATTATTCAACACCCACGACAAGACAAAAGCAATAGGGGCTATATTTCTGGACTTCTGTAAAGCATTCATGCATTAACTTCTGGCCTTAGGGTTTACTGGTTGCATGTGGAATTGGACAGAAGCCTGGTTACGTGATTAGAAGTAGAGTCGTAATGTATGGTAGATCATCACGGTGGTCACCTGTTCCTACTGGGGTCCCACAGGGATTCGTCCTTGGGCCTGGACTTAGTGTCCAGATTTGCAGATGACGCAAAGATCGACAGTGTCATATCAACTGAAGAAAATAGGGTAAGATGACAAGAGGATCTAGATGAAATAATCGCTCGCTGAGTGGTCTAGAAAATGGTGAATGCCATTTAACGTCAACAGATGTCAGCTGTTACAAGTAGGAAACTTTAAGATAAATTCGACTATGAGTTGATTGCCCACAAGATAAAGGACACACCCCCTTGTGTGAGGGATCTATGGGTTACTGTTTCCAGCAACCTCAAAGTCTCATAGCATTATAATGAAGCTGACAAGAAAGCAAATAGGATGTTAAGGATTTATTAACAGAAAATTTTCCGTACAGTAGCAAGGATGTGATAATGCCACTATACGTAAGTCTTGTTACACCTTACCTCAAATATGCATCACATTTCTTTGCCTCCTCACTTAAGCAAGGCTATTTTTGAATTGGAAACAGTGCAGTGAAGACAGCTAAATTGGATCCTTCCCTGAATAACAAACGTATTAGGACAGACTGCGAGAATTAAACTTGTTCGTTCTAAGCAAGACGCGTGTCCAAGGCAAACTAATAAAATCATTCAAAGTACGTAAAGGTTTCAACAACGTGGATATTAAAAGTTTTTCTCTCCAGTAACGCCAGCACTGCCAACGAGAGAAAATATATGAACTAAAACTTAAGAGGTCACCGATTTAATCTAGACCAGACGAAATGTTTCTTCAACGACATGATTGACGCATGGATAAGCTCTCAGAACATGTCGTCCATAGCAACACTCTATAATAGCTTCTTGATTACGCTTCATTATTACTTGTCACTCTATGGGATACGAATGATTCGCTTACTCAATCGTCATAACGTAATGGTACATTATGTTACCTTCTCTCTCACCGATCTTGTCCTGGTTATGCTGCGATAACATACCAACGTACCCGTGTTGCCTTTTTTTTTAAGAGAGCAAGAAAGAATGATTGTATCATTCTTCAACACCAGGAATGATATGCCGTGATAAGTGGAGAGGCTGGAGTTCAAGTTTATCCTTACTGTTGTCCTCACAAAAAAATAGTGAATACAT
This sequence comes from Panulirus ornatus, assembly GCF_036320965.1. Taxonomy (NCBI): domain Eukaryota; kingdom Metazoa; phylum Arthropoda; class Malacostraca; order Decapoda; family Palinuridae; genus Panulirus; species Panulirus ornatus. The sequence continues at coordinate 14,107,807 of NC_092240.1, read as the reverse complement.
GTCGTTGGTGATGGGTTGCATGACAGATTCCTACTCATTCTACCTCTTCACTTTCCACTAAACATTTCCATCAGGCAAACTAATCCTGCAAGGTATTTTTTTCTAACCTGTTTTCCGTCCGGCGTGTTCCCAGAGGTAGTGGAGGGTGGAGCGAGTAGCCTTTGCCATTATTTCTCTTCTGCTGCTGAGAAGGGGACTGCAGTATTTTTTCTTAAGTAGTGTTGAAGGCCAGCCTACTTCCCTTGGACCTTGAAGGGTTTGCCTGGTCTGTGTATGTACGTGTGTAACTCTCTCTGTGTGCAACTCTCTATCTCTGTTACGTACTCTACCACCATCACCACGAAGCTATCGCCCGGAGCTGTGCTTCGTTAATTAGTTACACAGGACTTTAATTACCTCGATACTACTTCGCCGCCAGGGTTGGGAGGAGGCCCCTCGAGGATTAGGATAAGCCGCAGACGAAAGCGCTTCGTCTGTAATGGTACTGACGGACGGGTGGCTCCCTGGTGGATCAAAGGTGGTGTTCCATCCATCCCCTCCTACACCACCACCACCGTCTCTCTCTCTCTCTCTCTCTCTCTCTCTCTCTCTCTCTCTCTCTCTCTCTCTCTCTCTCTCTCTCTCTCTCTTCTCCCGTCAACCTGTCTGCCTTTGGGTCTGTCAGTCTATCCGTATCTCCATCAATCTGTTTGTCTCTCTCTCTCTCTCTATCTATATAACTGTCTATCCATCATCTCTGTCTGTCTGTGTGTCTCTCTACCCATCTATCTATTCATCTATTTTTTCTTTTTTGTATCTCTCACCAACATCAACACCACTATCTCTTGTACCTTCCAACACTTGAGTCGTGTGAATTTCTGAAAGTATGGTGGAAAATGGAAATGATACAGCCGGGTCATTGTTTACTGATTACAGTCGAAATGATATACTTAAAAAGAGAAAATCGCCGATAGATAGATAGACAAATAGATATACACAGATAGATAAATGGTAGTATCTGTATTACTAATATCACTATAATGTAGTCTTTCTGCTTTACACTGTGGGTATGTGTGTTTGTCTTTCGCTTCAGGGAAAACATTATTCTACTCGCTGTTTCCCCTCTCCCCTTTCTTATGAGCGATTCCCATCCTCACTGCTCATGTTATATCTCGCATCGGCATTGACACTGGAGAGGAAAATAAGTTTGACAAGAGGCGACAACCTGTCACCCTCTGATATTTTCATTTTTTTTTTATTGGTAGCTGGGAATATATTGAAAAGAGTTGTTCTCAATAATGATATATATATAATAAAAAGTGGTCGAAGTTTTAGATGTGAGAGACAGAAGAACTGACAGACACAGACAGACAGACAGACAGACAGACACACACACACACACACACACACACCCACCAGCAACACGTTCGCAGATAATGCTTGAATCATGAGAGAGGTGAATATATGACGAGGATTGCAGCGACCAGCAAGGGGACATAGGCAAGCTGCAAACAGCTGCTGATACACTGTTGTTGTAAGTCAAGCTCAGTAAATGTTAAAGTGATGAGGCTTAGCCACGGTGGGGAAAAGTCCTCGATATGAATATCATTTGACAGGATGTGAGTTGTGTGTGTGTGTGTGTATGTATGTGTGTGTGTGTGTGTGTGTGTGTGTGTATGTGTGTGTTGTGTGTGTGTGTGGTGTGTGTGTGTGTGTGTGTGTGTTTGTGTGTGTGATGGACTTAGGAGTCGACATTGCACCTCATTCCACTCTGAAACATCATATCAGGAGAATGGTGAAGGAAATATTCATTCTGTTGGCATATTCTAATGCTGACTAAATACGTGGATAAGGAAGTGTTCATCAAAGGAAATGTTCAGCAAGTTGTTCCCAACGTATGTATGACCCACGTTGGATCAGTGCTTCTTAAATTTGCGTCACCGCATCTGGACAAAAAAAATGGAATAGAAAAAGCAAATAGAGAAGATCCAAAGGAGTGTAACACAATAATGATTCCTGGAATACAAATGCTGAGTTGCAGAGAGAGAGGTTAGAGGCCATTGATGTTAACTATCATATGAATTGATTGAGAAATTGATGAAGGGAGACTTTAATCACATCTTGAAATTTCTAAACACCATTGATGATGTCGACAGGGTATATAGTTCTTTGAAATGTGCAAATACAGAGCAGCCAGAGGCCATATTAAGAAAGCACACAAGAAATAGTTTAGAAAGAAGATATAAAGAAGTATATGTAGAGTGAGGAATATGCAGTTGTTGAAAGCTGTTTATAGTTGAAAAAGATGGGTGATGGCAGAGATAGTTCATTTCATGGGACGAGTGTAGGTCTCCCTCCTCGTACCGTGATAATAGGTAATTACACACACACACACACACATACACACGGGCCCTCCCATGGGTGGCCCTGCATTGTTCGAATCTTGGCCTTGGCAATCTGCCCACACTCTACCCGGATATTCATCCAACCCCTCGTGCATGGTCAGTGAGTGGGTACTTTTCTTAGGCTGATGTATGTATGTGTGTGTGTGTGTGTGTATCTTTTTTTTACTCTGAATTTATTCGACGTGAAAAAAGTTTCTTTCTTATAGGAAAAGCGGAAAAAATAGATACATAATATTTATCATTGATTTAGTCTCCCTCTCAGTTACCTGCCTTATACGATGAAGATAGATTCAGATATCGCAGCGAGTTAAAACTTCGCGGAATCGAATTGGTAAACAAGATTTTTATCCCCAGATATGTTCTTTTGAGTCGAGAGTCCGTCCAATTTGTCAGCTCATTAGAGGAGCTCGTTAGAGAGTTCCAGGCAGATGATGTAGTTGTTTGTTAGCCTCAGCGCTAGGTATGTTTATCGTTCCCAGGGAGTGAGGGAGACGCGTTTGGCGTCCTGGCGAACGACGCGTTCAGCTTTAGTGAAACAATTGGTCGAGAGGTGTTATGGTATTTGAACACCTGGCATTTCGAACACCGATCACTTAGCTGTGAAACACCTGGTTCACTGCGGATGACACGTTGATACGTTGAACTTCGGACAGGTGAAGTAATTGGCTCGAAGTTGTTGTTATTGTGTTGTTCGAAGCTCAAAATTGCTCGAGCACTGAGGTTTTGAAGCATCTCGTTCATTGCTGACACACCGACCCTGTTCAAAGTATCGGTTCAAAGGTGTTGTGCTCTTCGAGTCGAGGGAATTAGAACTCTGAGCCCTTGATTGTGAAGCACGCGTTGAACTCTAGGCATATTTAACCTTTCGTTTGAAGGTGTTATGCCGTTCGAAGCCAGGAAGTTCAAACACTGAGTCTTCAGTTATGTAGCGTTTCGTTCGTTCATTCGAAACTTTTGGGAATTCAAGGATAGAATTCCCGGTCTGTCCCTGCTAAAGGATGTTAGTGTTCCACCCTTGGGAAATTAACATCATGGATGTGGAATGTTTCTCTTCTCTCGAGTATTTGAATATTCAGTTCCCGAGCGTTTGAATATTCAGCTCAGGAGTGTTGATGTATTCCTCTCCCGATTGCTGGGATATTCTGATGCTACGTTATGGAGCATTCTAGTCCTGATTGGTGGAATATTGTGTTGCTGAGTAGTGGCATATCCTCTTCCTGTATGCGAGATTATTGGCTTCCTGATTGTCGGAATATTCTCGTCTTGAGTATTCGGATATTCTGTCACTGAATGATGATGATGGCTCTTGGTCTTGAGTTGTCGGACATACGTTTTCCTAGGATTCGAATATTCTATTCCAGCGTACGTTTTCCTAGGATTCGAATATTCTATTCCAGCGTACGTTTTCCTAGGATTCGAATATTCTATTCCTGCGTGTTAGAATATTCTATTCCTGACCGTTGAAAGATTGAGGGTCTAAGTGGTGGTACATCATTTCCCTGAGTGTTGGAATACTCTCGCTCTCTTCCTGGGCGTTAGAATATTCTGTTCTTGAGTTTAGAGATACTGTCGTTCGAGTCTTGAGTTATTCGCGTGTTGAATATTTAGATATTGAATATTTAGATATTCACTCCCAGGATGATACGGTGTTTATTCCCTGAGTGTCAGAATCATCCATTTGTGAATATTAGAATATTTTATTTTCTAGTTCATTCATCTAGTGTATTCATGAAGTTCCTGAGTATTGAAATATTTGGAGCCCGTGTGGATAGATTTGACAGGGTTTTCATCCCGTATTGAGAGATTTGATTCTCGACCATAGCAAGCTCAAATATTCACTATAGTAGGAAATAGTCCGGCAGTTTACAAATATTTATTTTATGGTTCCAGAATATATTTGATTTTTGAATGAGGTGTCCAACTCGCTGGAATATCTCGGTGCCAGACCACTGGGGCCATAACGAAATTCAGGAGAATAAAGATATTTGAAGGCTGGGTTTATTTCAGTTATTTAAATTTAGCTCCCTCTGAATTCTGCTCCTATAAAAAGAAGGATTCTGTTTACCCCACTGGGCTTATAGCCTTTCCAGGGTTGTTATATATTTCACAGGAAGGAAAAAAAAAGAGGGGAAAATGGAAGCGTGCTTGATGGTTAGAGGGGAAATTTTACTAAGAGAATTTATTGATGATGATATTTATGAATGATACCAATGGGAAAAGTAGAGTGATATTAGGAATATCTCTGGAGAGAGAGAGAGAGAGAGAGAGAGAGAGAGAGAGAGAGAGAGAGAGAGAGAGAGAGAGAGTGAGAGTTTTTCCTCTCTCTAATATTGTTTTCCCTGACTGTGAGCGAAGGGAGGAGCTGAGGGAGAGAGAGAGGAGAGGGTATTTTTTGTTTTCCTCGAAGGTTCACTCGTACATTCCTGAGGCCCTTTTTTCTTATTTCACAGAGGCAGGAAACAACGAATGGGTTCATAGAAACGCAAGACACGAAAACTGTTTAGTCGATTTGATGACGGAAGAAGTACATGGAAATCATCAAAGGTATTTAGGCATCATGATATTTGTTTTAAACGTAATGGAAAGAAAAACAATATGTATTTGAGGTGTTCAAGTGGGAGGTGTTCAAATGCGGGCTTCCAGAGCAGGTTTTCCAACGTGGGTTTCCAGTGCAAGGTGTTCAAATGCGGGCTTCCAGAGCTGGTGTTCCAGCACGAGCTTCCAGTGCAAGGTGTTCTAATCCGGACTTCCAAAGCAGGGGGTCCAGGGCTGATTTCTTGTGCATGGTGTTCAGATGCGGGCTTCCTGTGCATGGCGTTCAAATGCGGGCTTCCAGAGCAGGTATTTCAGTACGGGTTTCCAGTGCGAGGTGGTCAAACACGGGCTTCCTGTCGTCTGTCACCAGTGTTGGTGGCAGTCTTGAGACTCGGCAGAAGTCCACGCTGGAACCCTCGCACTGGAAGCCCTAGCCCATGCTGGAAGCTGATGTTCGTGCTAGAAGTTCGCGCACCCGTTGAAAGCCCATACTCCCGCTGGAAGCCCGCTTGAGAATTAGCGCCAATGCCTTTGCACTGGAAGCCCCTGGTGCAACCTTTGCTCTGGAAGTCCGCGCTGGACCTGCCCTGGAAGCCAGCATTGGAACACCTCGCACTGGAAGCCCGCGCTGGATCCCCATGCTCTGGAAGTCCACCTAGGAACACATCGCGCCTGGAAGGCCGCTGTGGAAGCCTCGTCGCTCACCAGCGTCTTTGGAGATCGAGAATGCAATTGGCCCTTCCTAGGGTGAGAGGCGCCTCTGGATTTCGCACACTGCCTCACCTGGAGTGTGTTACTTCGTGCCTGGCTTTATACATGGGAGAGAGAGAGAGAGAGAGAGAGAGAGAGAGAGAGAGAGAGAGAGAGAGAGAGAGAGAGAGAGAGAGAGAGAGAGCTAAATAGACACGGCAATGAGAAAGGTGCATCGGATTTCTCTCATCCAAAATTATATTTGGAATATTTCAAGTAGGCTGATGGGTGATTTGTAGACGTAAGGTACAAGATATGATAAATATATTGGGAATGAATGGAAAAAACATGTCTTCTATTAAAACACTCGCCTGTGTACCTAGATTTCCATATGACTAACGAGATACCATCCAGAACTACATGTTGATTTGCTGACTAAAAAGAATTAGTGAAAAGTAATTGGTTCCAAAAAAAACTGGTCTCAAAAATTAATTCAAAATTGGTTCCAATATTTATATTCTCAGTATGTGTGGGCAACGAGGTATCAAATGAATGTAAATCATGACATCATATTTAGTGCAATTTGATTCAAACAGTCATCTGATATTTTTATTTGATTAAGATAAAGTTTTAATATATTGCTCATATACCGGCGTTGGATGTTTTGACTAGATTTTGAAAAAGAGGAGGAAATGAGGCCATAGCTAATCCAGGGTATATATATATATATATATATATATATATATATATATATATATATATATATATATATATATATATATGAGTGTATGGGCCATTCTATATTTTCTTCCTGTCGCTACCTCGATGACGCGGGAAACAGCGATTAAGTATAATAGAATAATATATATATATATATATATATATATATATATATATATATATATATATGTATATATATATATATATATATTTATATATATATATATATATATATATATATATATATATATATATATATATATATATATATATATATATATTTATATTTATTTATATATATATATTTATATTTATTTATATATATATTTATATTTATTTATATATGTATATTTACATTTATTTATATATTTATTTACTGTACTTGTCATGAAATACGCTATATGCCCACGCGTAGTAGAAAACTGTATGATGTAGTGGACGACATACTGCTGTACTGTACGTGGTTTTACATACAAGGAATGATAAAGGTCGTTGGGATGTGGACATTAGGAGGGAAAGAGTGAAGTTTATCTCTTGTGTAGTGGGAGACCCGAGGGCTGTAATGATTATGTGCCTGTGGTGGATTTCGTTACAGTACTTCTCCAGTCATTGCTTTCTGTACTCCGCGATGATGGCTCTCTCTCTCTCTCTCTCTCTCTCTCTCTCTCTCTCTCTCTCTCTCTCTCTCTCTCTCTCTCTATCTATCTATCTATCTATCTATCTATCTATTTCCTCCCTCCGCAGGCGTTATTTTTTGGTCAGTGTTCTCTTGAGATATTTGCATGGGTCCCCATCCCCGAGGTTTGGGCCCGTAACGACACGCGTTTGGCTGCTGCTTCCCACAACTTTTGTGTGGAGAGCAGTCAAACGAGTATTGACCGTTGTGATCCCTCCTTTCTTTCTCGAACGCTTGAGCGATGGAATCGTCCCATTTCTTTCACCTTTCCTCCATATTACCTTTTTACGTATAGGAGACAGGTCGACAAACACCTTCGGACCTCTGATTCAATATTTTTTTTTTCCGTAACATTCTTCTTTCACCCAAGATGGCCTTTGACCGGGCGAATGATTTGATTGTGCCGTGTTGGCCACTGCATAACGAAAGAGCGAAAGCCCCATACAACCTCAAAGCGCCAGTATCTTGGTAGAATCCAACCAGGCATTCAACAACAGACGGAAGTTGAAAGAAAAGAAGGTGGGTTCAGTTTCAGCCAGCAGGGAGTATATTGCATCTTCCGGACGAATATTTTTTTTTGCCTCGGGCACGCAGGATGTATAGGTCACTTGACTCGGACGTGGTGTCCCTCTCCCATCTATGTCCATGGCATCATTATCCCCCCCATCCCAAGTAAACCGACAAAAACCCCGGGTGCTTTACCTAAGTTCTACGTATGTCAACGTAATTTTGCGTCGTCAGTGTATACGATACGACTTACACCTAAAGAGAGAGAGAGAGAGAGAGAGAGAGAGAGAGAGAGAGAGAGAGAGAGGCACGAGTACTCTGTCCATTCTATACACGTCGCATTAAGAAGGGGAGTAGGGGGAGGAGGATGGAGGAAAGTTCTCGACTTTTCGAGACATCTGCTCAACATTTCTAATCTCAGGGACGCGCGCGCGGTGGATGTCTCGAGGAAGGTCAGGGGGAAGATTATCTCCCGCGGTCAGGAGGACTGAGTGGTCTTGCCAAAGCCCTTGAGGAAACCCGCCGCCTCGACTGGATATTGACCCACTCTTGATTACGTTGAATTGAGTCCCTATGGAGACTTCGTAGAATATATATATATATATATATATATATATATATATATATATATATATATATATATATATATACTGTATATGGGCTATATTCATCCACCTAGAGGCGCTGTATATGATGGAATCCTATTTTTCAGAGGAACCTTAATGGAATGTGATGGTTTGATGGGATGGTACAGATTGAAGGGATTTTTTTTTTTCTTTTTTCTTTTTTAGTTGAAGATGGGACGTCGATAGAGGTTGGCCGGGGAGCGACATATGCGTCTCCGTTTTGAAACCCCAAACCCGGATATTCGAGCGAAAGGGAAATTGAGAGTGGCATCTAGAAGGGATCGGGCTGTATGATTAGAAGGGAGCTGGTAGGAATATAGAATGGAGGAGGATGCCGAGAGAGAGAGAGAGAGAGAGAGAGAGAGAGAGAGAGAGAGAGAGAGAGAGAGAGAGAGAGAGAGAGAATGTTGCAGCCCGTGTTTGAGGATGGGAGGGTGGCCGAGGTGTTGGTGACCCACATGCCACCATTTGGCACCATTCCTTATATCTCACCATCTTCACATCACCATTCCCATATATGGTACCATCCTCACATGTCACCATCTCAGTATCAGCGATCCCCTCCCCCCAAACCAGTCACCAAGTAACCCCATCATCCCTCGATCTCTCACCCTCCCACACCGATTTCCTCACCACCAGATTGTCCAAATCCTCTGGCATATATCCTCGCCTCTACTTGTGGGGAAAACACCTCTTCACCATAGAAGATCTGGAAGGACACTAAAGGAACTTCTCGTACGATTGATTTCTACACCACCTGCCTGCCTATGGCACCAGAGAGAGACTCTTGTCTCGCTCCTCGAGATCTTCGTAAAGTTCGTCTGTCGCCCCTCTCGTATGCCACCACCACAGCTCATGTGAATGTCATTTTCCCCCTTAAGAGATCCCCCCCTCTGTGGCGTCGACGGCACCACCAGGTAGTGGGGTGGGTGGAGTGTGGAGGGAATGGCACTTTAAGCATCATGTTACCCAGATGTTTACTAAGTGAAAGAGTTGTTCGTTTTCCGTAGACCGTCTGTGGCCCAGGCGAGGCAGCACCCACATTTAGACACAGTAGTTTGTTTGTCGTGTATATCCTGTAGCACAGAGAGGGACAGTCATTCTGGTATTTTGTTTTTCTCTCCGTTCGTTATTTATTCCACCTGTTTCCTTCTTAAAGAAAGGGTAATTAAAGATTATATATATATATATATATATATATATATATATATATATATATATATATATGGCTCTGTCTAAATTGCATGGTCAAGGACGGAATTGCTCGCTGGTGAGGATATGAAATAGATGAGAGGCCGGATCATTTCCTCAGGCTTTTAGAAACAGTTTCTTGGCTGTGTCCATCTGTCTGTCTTTTTATTTATCCATTCATCTGTCTATCTGTCTGTTTATCCATCTGTCTGTCCATCGTTTCACCTTTTTTCTGTCTTTATCTCTCGATCTATCTGTCTATCTATCTATCTTTCTAAATTTTCAAGCAACTTGCTTCTTTATTCATGCTTTCGTGGCTGATTATTTGTTTTTTTTTTGGATGCATTACTGTTGCATTGTTACTGGATAGATCATTCTCGTTTATATGCAGATGTTTTAGCTTTTAATGACTTACATTTATTCATGAACCTTTTATACTTGGGGTCCTTTCATTTACGCCTCGCTATCAACTCTGACTAACAACTGCTCTTACGACTTGCTAAATGTATGTTAACCTTAAACATTTACCCTTTGTTCCTCTCTGTGTTACGTATATCTTTTTGTCTCCCTTTGTATTTGCTCTGGTATCTCTCGCCCCACCCACTCTCTTCTCTCGCTCCATATCTCTTCGTCTCGACTTTGCTACACTTGATTTCTTTTCTTGTTTCTTTTCTTTTCCCTTCTTGTTTTTGCTCCGTGTCAACCCTTTGTGTCTGTTATGGTTCGTTATTGTACACGACCAGGTGTTAGCGAAGTTCTCTGATCACCCACCCTTCGTCTCCTGTCAAAGAAGAAGTCTTCTCTCTCGACTGAATTTCTCCTTCGGGTAAACTTTCATAACGTAGATATGGGCAGACGGGCCTCCCCCTCTGTCATTGCCAGGTGTAGAACACCACATCCCACGAAAAGTTGAATCACTCAGAGTCGTAGACAACTGAACTTAGAACGTGGCGTTCTCGGTGTTAATTTGACATTCTTATTCACGTGATGGATGGGATTTAGGGGTTGTCGGTGTTAATTTAACACTCTCATTCAAGTAATGAATACATCTGCAACTCTACTATACACGTGCGTAAGTCAACTGTTCTTGCTGAAAAGCAAGAATAAGACCTAGTTAAAAAGATGTGTTCCTAGAACCTGAAAGAGTGAGGAAGGACGTCATCATATGTCTGCTGACATGGGTCTCTATGCGGTGATCTTCTCGTCTTCCCCCAGTGTTCTAAGATCCCTGTCTGTCACCTGGTGTATTCATGAGTGGACAAGCAATCTCTCCCTTTGTGTCCATCCGCGCCCTGACTCACTGTCGTCACCGGCCCGCTTCCTCGGGTAACTTTTTCCGTAAATGGGAGTTCATGCGGCGTACGTGGTGACACGTACCCGCTATATTTGGCCCCTCAGTCACCTTGGCAGTCGAGACTGTCGCCTGGTTTAGCCTCGTGATTCACATCATCTCGCCACACCTCCGTGTACACATACAGCACAGAAGTCTCACCCGAGGAATACATATGAGTTATTTCAAGCGCCATACTCGAGCATTGTATTTTACGACCCACTTAGCCTTATGATATTATATTAAACTTCTTGTTTTTCTGGCATGAACATCATACCTTAAGTCTTCTCCTTCTCTTGGGCACATGATTGCATCGTACCCTAAGCCCTACTGCTGCTCGGAAATACCACAATCGTGGATTGGTATGTCCTCGTTTCAGTAATCATGTAGTGTCTCACCTCCTCACACGTCATCATCATCGTCATCACCGCCTCTAACAATGCACCACAGATGCCGTCCAGGGTCATAATGGCTGATCTATGCAAACCTCATCACCTTGTAGTGTGTACAACAGGCCTCGTCATCCCACCGTGCTCCATCCTCTTCACTTGTATCCGTCCAAACGGATTTTTTTCTCGTAGTTTTCTGTACACACACACACACACACACACACACACACACACACACACACACACACACACACACCACCCCCGCCGACGGGTCTCGAACTCGTGCTTTTGTTCTGTATTTCACGAACTCCTCATACTTCAACGATTTCCGGTGTGATCCTGACCCTATGCGTTTACGATCTCTCAATATATATATATATATATATATATATATATATATATATATATATATATATATATATATATATATATGTATGAATCAATAATGAGTTTTCTTTCTACAAGAAATAATCCTATTACCTTTCAATCTTCACCGGAGGTGTGCACTTGCTGTTCTCGTTTTTAGGAAGTAGAAAAAAGGCTAGTTTTTTCATTACCATTTATCATCAACATCTGTGCTCGTATACTCTTGCACGTCCGTCCGCACCTCCGTCAAGTCTCATCGTCCGAGTCCAATGTCCAAGTCGCTCAGTCATGCTTCACCGAAAACGTAGGTTAACCCTGACCTGAGTTGCGCGCCTCAGAGACGAACACCGCCATCGATCATGCAGTGTTTTCAGAGCTGGTACCACTTCCCAGTGGTTGTTTTTTTCCCTAGTGAAGTGCATCACGAGCTCCTTGCTCACTTTTCATCTCCTGTGGGGTGTTAAAAGGCTGCGATGGCGGCTTATTTGCCCTTATCCAGAAGAAACCCTTTTCTTTCTTTCTTTCATACTATTCGCCATTTCCCGCGATAGCGAGGTAGCGTTAAGAACAGAGGGCTGGGCCTTTGAGGGAATATCCTCACCTGGCCCCCTTCTCTGTTCCTTCTTTTGGAAAAAAAAAAAATCGAGAGGGGAAGATTTCCAGGCCCCCGCTCCCTTCCCTTTTAGTCGCCTTCTACGACACGCAGGGAATACGTGGGAAGTACTGCTGAATTTTCTTCTTGATTTTTTGGCGAGCACGGTTCTTTAAGATTAGAGATGTCAGTCTCTCAAAGACCCTTATGCCTCGTAAATGGAATTAGAGATGATAACCTCATAAACATCCTTGTGTTTTGTAGATGGAATGGGAGATATCAGCCTCATAAAGGCACTTTTCCTTAGAGATGGAATGTCTGGTAATACTAACCTCATGAAGGCCCTTAATTTCATAATGGAAAGGGAGACAAGGAACTCTTCCACTACCTTCTTTTACTGTAGGATCCTGCGTTGCGCCGGTCTGTAGCAGGTCCTTCGGTGGGTGTTTTGTAGAGCGTAGAGGGAAGTAACTCCTTCCGGTAAGCAAAGTGTAAGGCATTCACTGGGATCTTTTTCCTTGGGGGACTTCCAGGCACTAATATGTAGCCAGGACCGGCCGTCTTGCCTTTCCTTAACATGCCTTCCCACCCTCCCCACCTTTGGCGTAACCCCGGCTTCCCTCGCATTACTGCATATTCTCGTCATATCGAAGACATACCGTAAATTCCACACTGTTCTTTTTATATCCCCCCCTCCCACTTTAGATCTCGCCCTCCGAATGCCATTCACTTTTTTTTTTCATCTCTCGGTCGCTTCCTCCTGCGTGTGAGTGTTCATTATGCTCTCCTCACACCTTTCTCCCATCCACACGTGGTCCTCCTTACTCCTTCCCTTCTGCCATGTCATGATACTCCTTTTCAGTCCTCATTATCCGCCTCGACGAACCAGCTTACGATGCCTCATCCCTCTCTCTTCTCAGTTCGTTATCTCCACTTAATTGCTTCTCATTCCTTACGCTTCTTCTGTCTATGCTTCTCCCTCTTTCCTATTATTTTTTTGTCGTTTTTTTACCTTTACGTTTTCTTCCTCCTGCCTTTCTGCCGCCTCCTCCTTCGACTCCACATTTTACCCCTGCTGGCCTCTCCCCTCTAGCTCTTGCTGCTCCTTTTTTTCTTCTTTTTTGAACGGAGTCTTTTATCGACGTGCAGTCAGGTCCATATGGTGTGCTGGCGCTGCATAATGGTCGTATCGCCGCGTATGCACCAGCACTCTGTAAACATGGGGGGGGGGGACAACATTTACGAAAATCCCAACTTTATATATATACGGGTAATCTTAGGTCATTTTAGATTTTCACGAACCTTAACGAAAAGAAAAATGATTCGTGACCAAAGGTTATACTTAAGATGTTTTCAGTCGCAGGTGCGTTTGTCTTACTCCTTCTCTTTTGGCCGAACCGCAACACCTAGATGGGCCCCATATTTTTTGTTCATGGTTACTCCAGAGTCCAGGCGAGGTCTTAGGCCCGTCGCATGTCGGTCCTCAAGACCAGACTCACGTGTTTGCGTGTGCGGTTGTTGTCGCTCTTTCACGGACTAACCGTAGCTCTCGCAAAGCCTCAAATGTTGGGATTCTAGGTACTTCAGAATCGCCTGAAGGCTCCCAGATTGTGTCTGTCGATACTTCAGAATCACCTGAAGTCTCCCAGATCGTGTGTGTGTAGATACCTCAGAGCCTGGCCAAGGTTTCAAGCTGCCGCTTTTCGGCCTTAAAAGTCAGTCCGCTTCCAGGGCACCACACACCGCTTTTCAAAAGCCTTGTACATAGGCATTATACACTTTAGCTCACTGCACTTACTCAAAAAACAGGCAACCGAGTAGCCTCGGATTATGATCAAGGTGCTGTGGCACAGGATCAAAAGGCAGGCGGGCACAAGGGTATCACAGCCCCACCCTAAAGGCCAACACAGGACACCTTTCTTTCCAAGATTCAGAATTACCACAACCATTATTACTTTGTTTTGCTTCACCCCGAGCAGCGCCGAGCACCCAAGCCGGCCATGTTATACAGCTCGCACATCTATCACTGAGTTGGGAGATTTTGTTTCTTTTGGAGTAATATTTTCTGGACACACACATACAGTGCTTGCCATAACGTCCCATAATATTGTCTTGTTTATTCTCTTCATGTTTGCAGAAATGACGCTCCGTTTCTTCCTAATTGTCATTAGCGCATTAGTTCATCTAACGCTTGTAATTTTTGTAGGTCATGAATATTCAGATGTCTGTGAATTAACCTTTCTATGTTCTGCAATCACAGGCGTAGGTCAAATGAGGGTCACTATCAAGGTCATGGAGCAAGGTCAGCGATACAGACGTTCAACTTTATACGTAACATATCCATAATTTTGAACACACACACACACACACACACACACACACACACACACACACACACACACACACACACACCCTCCCCCCTCCAGAAGACAAAACATGGTGTTATTTCCTTCCCGCCTCCCTCCCCCACACCCACCCCCATCCATCCCCCTCCAGGAAAAATTAATCGACACAAAATTAAATGAATGACTAATAGATTATAATATTTGTTTATGTGTTGATGTGATGGATGATGGAGGGGTGGAATGTTGCCACGAAAGCCTACACACTAACCCCCTCGCCCACACACTCCCTCACCCACCCCACCTCACCTCCCCCCCCCCCCCAACTCGCCCAAAAAAAAAAGATGGACGAAAAAAGCTGATTTATGCAACAGTGTCAACACAGCTGGGATGGCCGTTGGGGATGGGGGCCTCTGGGATTACTGGGGGGATTAGAGGGGATTATACGTCAGGGGGTTTAGATTATTTCTGATCCCATTTAGGTCCAGCGATAACGATATCGAGGCATGTCTAATTCAATATCTAATGGGATGTGTCTCGATAAGATGATTGCACTAGAAACTTCTTTGGTGATGTCGTTAGCATCGCTGACCACGGGTCACGTTCAGGCCCGCCTGCGATCGAATCCTGGGCGCCGCGGCAGTCAACCCAGCTGTTCATCCTTCCCTGAGGTAGATAACAAACTTAGGCTAGGATATATATATATATATATATATATATATATATATATATATATATATATATATATATATATATATATATATATATATATGTGTATGTTTTCCTTGCGCTACCTCGCAAACGCGGGAGACAGCGATAAAGCAGAAAATATATATATATATATATATATATATATATATATATATATATATATATATATATATATATATATATATATAAACCTGTAAAAGACTTCCTACTGAATAGCACAAAACTGATCGCCATGTGCATGATAAAGCGGTGAAGTTAAAGAGCAAAACTTAGAGAAAAACGAAACAGGTTTGCGATAGACGACAACAGACCAGAGAGAGAGAGAGAGAGAGAGAGAGAGAGAGAGAGAGAGAGAGAGAGAGAGAGAGAGAAATGGCCGATCAGGAGGTCCGAGTGAGCAAGCAACCGGAAGGCACCGCAGTATGTACGACGAGCATACATCACTGGTCGCGTTAGATAAGATATCGTAATAATCACTCAGGTTTATGAATGACACGACTGACTATCCAAGCTGGAGGAACTGATCGATCAGGTTTTATATTTTCCCCCCCATGTGAAACGAATATCTATCTCTTCGCTGGCGATCAAGTCACTCGACGAGAGTTTCGGAATAGATATAAATAGTAGAGGGCAGGGGGAAGAGGGTGAGGCTGCTGCGTTTGGAAGGGGCCGTCCGCTTTATGCAAGTTGTGGCGGGCGACATTTCCGCGCCATCTCCTTCAATTGGGCTCAGCTTCTAGGTCCACCTCCTCCTCCTCCTCCTCCTCCCGGTCACTTAGTGGTGGCGTGTGAGTTCCCTCCCCGCTTCCTTACACACACACACACACACGCGCGGGGAGAAGGAGGGTTTTAAGACGACGTCCCCCATTCCTCTCTTAAGTGGCAGGTTGTAGTCTCGTCCTGGAAGAAGATAAAGGTTGGTAGTTTCTCCTGGGAAAAGATGCGAACTGGTGTTTTTTTTATAGGATGGTCTAAAGATGGGTCGTTATGCGTATGGGTTTGACATGAATTCTGTCACGTGAAACTCATGTTTTTGAGTTTCTCACATATATATATATATATATATATATATATATATATATATATATATATATATATATATATATATATATTTATATATATGTGTGTGTGTGTGTGTGTGTGTGTGTGTGTGTGTGTGTGTGTACATAAATCTGTCTATACATACGGATGCAGGTGTTGAAACAAGCCATGTAAGCATGCATATGCATATGAATATGTAGATCGATCAAGAGACGATATAGTCAGGTCTACACTCCATTATGTATACTCCCTTATCCTGAAACATCATCAGAATGACGAGGCAAAGATGACCCCTTGACATGGTGGTACGACATACGACGGTACGACCCTTGAGCACGACGGTACGACCTTTGAGCACGACGGTACGACCCTTGAGCACGACCTGTACGATCTTTGAACACGACGGTACGACCCTTGAGCACGACGATACGACCTTTGAGGACGACGGTGTGACCCTTGAACACGACGATACGACCTTTGAGGACGACGGTGTGACCCTTGAACACGACGGTACGACCCTTGAGCACGACGGTATGACCTTTTGAAACGATGGCCTCCCAGCTTTTAGACCAATCACTTAAGGTTCACGTTCACAGGCCACTACATCATACCCAAGGGTCGTACCGTCATGTTCAAGGCTCGTACCATCGTATTCAATGCTCGTGGCCTCGCGTTAAAGTCTCGTATCGTCGTGTTCAAGGCTCGTACCATCGTGTTCAATGCTCGTAGCCTCGGGTTGAAATCTCGTACTGTCGTGTTCAAGTGTCGTGCCGTTATGTTCAAGGTTTGTACCGTCATAATCAAGGCTTGTAGTAGCCTCGCGTCAAACTCTCGTACTGTCGTGTTCAAGGCTCGTACCTTCGTTGTCTTTAAGGGTCGTACCCTCGCGTTCAAAGGTCGTACCGTCGTGCTCAAGGGTTGTACCGCCGTGCTTAAAAATGACAATTAACTTGATGATTTTCAAATCCCTCGGCAATTTTCTTCATCATCCCAACCTTTTTCTTGTTTTGTTTTTATGTCTTTATCTTTTCTCCTCCCCCGCCTCCCCCCCCCTCCACCCGCTTTTTATCACCCCTCGTTCATTACGTTTCCACGCACCCCGTCATTAGTGCAATGCAGCTGTATCGTTAGGGTAATTTGCCTCCACTTTGACCGTCAGGAGCTTGGAGCTCGCTTATTACACGTTATTGGCCAACACAATTAGAGCCATCTCTCTCCTATTCTGTAACGACCCCTCAGCACTTGGAAATACAGCAGGGTCGTAGACGAACCATGATAATGAGCGGTTCAGCTGAAAGTAATTTCGCTAACTCTTTGAGAGATAATTTCTGAGCATAAAAAAAAGAAAAAAACGAAATACTTTTACCGGGAATATTACGTTTTGCCAAGAACATGCTGGAAGTCCCTCCATCAGAAACGCGGTTGAGAGTTACATTTAATTCTTCACTTAACAGTGTCGTCAGCGGTGATTAGGAGCCTCACGCATTCATGGAAATCCTGTTCATGAAACAGTCTTAATGATTGCCGTGTGTCACCCATGAACGACCACTAGTTATGAGACGGCGTGAGCTTGGTCCTCCTGAGCTGGGGGGGGAGCTAGTCCGGCTCGCCGGTGTGAGCGTTCTCGCTTTGTCGTCTGTTTCCCTCCCAACACAAGGCCTGTGGTCCAGGCCTGTCAGTTCAGAGGCGTTTGATTAGATTACACAGAAGGATTCAGATCGCCATATCTCGAACTTGGTTCTGTCGCGCGTCAGGAAACGTGAGTAGATTCCATAAGGATACAGGCAACAGTGTCTTCTGATTCCATAAGGATACAGGCAACAGTGTCTTCTGATTCCATAAGGATACAGGCAACAGTGTCTTCTGATTCCATAAGGATACAGGCAACAGTGTCTTCTGATTCCATAAGGATACAGGCAACAGTGTCTTCTGATTCCATAAGGATACAGGCAACAGTGTCTTCTGATTCCATAAGGATACAGGCAACAGTGTCTTCTGATTCCATAAGGATACAGGCAACAGTGTCTTCTGATTCCATAAGGATACAGGCAACAGTGTCTTCTGATTCCATAAGGATACAGGCAACAGTGTCTTCTGATTCCATAAGGATACAGGCAACAGTGTCTTCTGATTCCATAAGGATACAGGCAACAGTGTCTTCTGATTCCATAAGGATACAGGCAACAGTGTCTTCTGATTCCATAAGGATACAGGCAACAGTGTCTTCTGATTCCATAAGGATACAGGCAACAGTGTCTTCTGATTCCATAAGGATACAGGCAACAGTGTCTTCTGATTCCATAAGGATACAGGCAACAGTGTCTTCTGATTCCATAAGGATACAGGCAACAGTGTCTTCTGATTCCATAAGGATACAGGCAACAGTGTCTTCTGATTCCATAAGGATACAGGCAACAGTGTCTTCTGATTCCATAAGGATACAGGCAACAGTGTCTTCTGATTCCATAAGGATACAGGCAACAGTGTCTTCTGATTCCATAAGGATACAGGCAACAGTGTCTTCTGATTCCATAAGGATACAGGCAACAGTGTCTTCTGATTCCATAAGGATACAGGCAACAGTGTCTTCTGATTCCATAAGGATACAGGCAACAGTGTCTTCTGATTCCATAAGGATACAGGCAACAGTGTCTTCTGATTCCATAAGGATACAGGCAACAGTGTCTTCTGATTCCATAAGGATACAGGCAACAGTGTCTTCTGATTCCATAAGGATACAGGCAACAGAGTCTTCTGATTCCATAAGGATACAGGCAACAGAGTCTTCTGATTCCATAAGGATACAGGCAACAGTGTCTTCTGATTCATTCTGCCATACGTTCTTTACAGAGTTTATTCTATCCCACCTTCTTATTCAGACTGTTATGTTCTGATGATATCAGATCGAATGATTAACAGAAGGAGTCGGGTAGCAGCATCTTCAGATTCACTCTTATCATACGTTCAGACTGTTATCTTGCAATGATCTCAAATGGGATGATTTCAAGATCGTATCATACTAAGCGTATTCCCCTTCCGAAGAAAAAAAAATGGAATTCTATTTGAGGTATGGTAGTTTGCGCGTTTTTGATACACACCCGGTCATCGTTTCAGCCTCAAGGCGTGGGAAAAAAAAAACTTACGAACGTAGGAAATTTAAGCCTGGCCAGGTTTTGAAATATAACTGATTGAAATCAACGATCGCACTGCAATATTCTCATATTAGAAGCAAAGGAATCTACGCTTATGTCTGGATCTGAGAATCGGAGAATTTATTCTCAGGCCTTTTATCTTAGAATCAGAGAATCTATGCTCATGCCCTTTATCTTAGAATCCGAGTGTCTGCACTCGTGCCCTTGATCTTAGAATCTGATACTCATAGTACATGGCCTCGTCTTCGAAGCAAAAAACCTGATCTCATATCTTCATCCCTGAACAATAAAAAGATTACCCTTGTATTGTCATCGTAGAAACACAAAAATCTAAGCTCATACCTTCTTCTGAGAATTAAAATGTCAGAATTCTTTTCCTCATGTCATGTCCCTTTCATGTCAACATTATAAGAACCATCGTTTTTCATTTGTTAAAACATAAACTTAAATTGCAGTGGAATAATTGCGCTTCCATATATATATATATTTTCTTTCTTAACTCCACGTGTGTTTATCTTCATTCTATTTAATAAGAAAGAAATTTCTTCATGCGGAAGTTGGCTGGTAATCTGTAAAGCCATTTCTCGGCCCTGCTAACGAGCTGCGCAAGTGCTACGTGAGAGCATGGGAGTACATGAGAAGGACAGACGACGGACGAGCTGGTGGGCTCCGACGAGGTTATCTGCTGCAGGACAGCACACAGGGGTACAAGGGGAAAATCAGATGGTCTATGACAAGTTTGAAATATTGGATGACAGTACTTGGGAGTACATGATGAGGACATACCCTGATGATCTATGAAGAGGTTATCTGCTAGAGGACAGAACATGGGAAGGGGAGATGACAGAGGACGTGACGTTCTATGACGAGGTTATCTGCTTGAGGACAGAACATGGGAAGGGGAGATGACAGAGGACTTGACGTTCTATGACGAGGTTATCAGGATAGTAATTGGAAGTAAAGATAACAGAAGACCTGCTGGTCCTTGACGAGGTTATCTGCCGGAGAAGAACAGATAACAGAGGACCTGATGGTCTACGACATGATTATCTGCTAGAGGACAGTGCATTGGAAGGACAGATACCAGAAGACCCGCTGGTCTATGACGAAGTCATCTGCTGGAGGACAGTGCATTGGAAGGACAGATACCAGAAGACCCGCTGGTCTATGACGAAGTTATCTGCTAGAGGACAGAGCATTGGAAGGGCAGATACCAGAAGACCCGCTGGTCTATGACGAAGTCATCTGCTGGAGGACAGTGCATTGGAAGGACAGATGACAGAGGACGTGATTGTTTAAGACGAGGTTGTCTGCCGAAGGACAGTAATAATATTCTGACTTCATAATGATCTATGTGGCAGCGATGAAGAATGTGTGGAAGGAGAGAACGTACGTTATCTCGGAGAGCAAACATGGACGGAGATGATGGTAGCGGTCTGGAAAAGTTGATTGGTAGTGGAAAAGGTGGGGTTAGAGATAGATGGGGACGCGTCGATGCGTTGGGCAGGTGTTGAGATTAATGACGGAAGGGGGGGAAAATTTGGTCATAGGAAAGAGATGGGAACAATGAGGGAATAGGGGCAGGGTGTGTGGGGATGAAGAATGGGGCGGGGGATGAAGGGTTTGTGGATGGTTAGGGTAGGGAGAGAGGGAGTTGAATAGGGTTAGGTGGAGAGATAGATGGATAGAGAACAGGGAGAGGGCTAGTGAGGTTAGGTTATAGAAGAGGAGGTCACTCGTATAGAAGGATGAGCGTGGAAAATCAAGTACGACTTGGAAGGGCGAGAGGAGGAGCCACAACGCCAAGGAAGTGATAGGAGAAACTACGACCTGACAGGAGGAATTACGACCTGAAGGGATGGCAGGAAGAGTTACGACCTGTAGAGGAGGTGGTAGGAGGAACTACGACCAGAGGAGGTGATAGGAGGAACTACGACCAGAGGAGGTGATAGGAGGAACTACGACCAGAGGAGGTGATAGGAGGAACTACGACCTGAGGAGGTGGTGGGAGGAACTACGACCTGAGGAGGTGATAGGAGGAACTACGACCAGAGGAGGTGATAGGAGGAACTACGACCTGAGGAGGTGGTGGGAGGAACTACGACCTGAGGAGGTGATAGGAGGAACTACGACCAGAGGAGGTGATAGGAGGAACTACGACCTGAGGAGGTGGTGGGAGGAACTACGACCTGAGGAGGTAATAGGAGGAACTACGACCTGAGGAGGTGATAGGAGGAACTACGACCTGAAGAGGTGGTGGGAGGAACTACGACCTGAGGAGGTGATAGGAGGAACTACGACCAGAGGAGGTGATAGGAGGAACTACGACCTGAGGAGGTGGTGGGAGGAACTACGACCTGAGGAGGTGATAGGAGGAACTACGACCAGAGGAGGTGATAGGAGGAACTACGACCAGAGGAGGTGATAGGAGGAACTACGACCTGAGGGGGTGATAGGAGGAACTTCGACCAGAGGAGGTGGTGGGAGGAACTACGACCTGAGGAGGTGATAGGAGGAACTACGACCTGAGGAGGTGGTGGGAGGAACTACGACCTGAGGAGGTGATAGGAGGAACTACGACCTGAGGAGGTGATAGGAGGAACTACGACCTGAGGAGGTGATAGGAGGAACTACGACCTGATGAGGTGATAGGAGGAACTACGACCTGAGGAGGTGATAGGAGGAACTACGACCAGAGGAGGTGATAGGAGGAACTACGACCAGAGGAGGTGGTAGGAGGAACCACGACCTGAGGGAGAGAGGAGGAACTACGCGCTGAGAAGCTGACAAAAGGAACTACGACCTCAGGGGGTGTGATAGGAGGAACTACGACTTTAGGGAGAGGCAGGAGGTACCTGTTACCTGAGGTAGCAGTAAGAGAGAGAGAGAGAGAGAGAGAGAGAGAGAGAGAGAGAGAGAGAGAGAGAGAGAGAGAGAGTCTTAATGAGTCTTAGTTAAAAGAAATCAAAGTGAAAGATAACTCATAAAAGTTATTCGTCTTTTTTTTTTTTTCAAACGAATTAGATCCCCCCGTACATAAACACATACATCACATACACACATACGAACACATATGACTGACGTACATATGAGGACCACACCCGCTTACTCGTACACAAAACACGCACACACACACGCACACGCACACACACACACACACGCATACACACACACGCACGTTAGTCGGTATCATTGTCAAAAAAAAAAGAAAAGAGTTGATGATTCGGTAGCACTGCCTGGCTGGGTCTAGTCAACCAGAAGGGCGTCTGTAAATATTCATATTTTAATTTATTCACAATCGCGTTACAAGCGTTTCATGCAAATGAGCTATGCATCATAAATTATACGCTTTCGGAGGGAATATCAAGTAAACAACAGTTGAAATTAGCCCTAAAGGCATGACGCAGTCTTCGTTAATTAATTTTCACAATATAAACTTCATTACCATATCAAAATATACACGGGGGATAAAATGATGTTCGTTTTCTTTTACATATTAAACTCTGAGAGGACCAAGTCGATTATACGAGGAATCTAATTCATATATGTATGTATATATATATGTATGTATATATGTATATATATTCTTTTTCTTTCATACTATTCGCCATTTCCCGCATTAGCGAGGTAGCGTTAAGAACAGAGGACTGGGCCTTTGAGGGAATATCCTCACTTGGCCCCCTTCTCTGTTCCTTCTTTTGGAAAATTAAAAAAAAAAAAATGAGTGGAGTATATATATATATATATATATATATATATATATATATATATATATATATATATATATATATATATATATATATATATATATATATATCTGTTTCACGCGTGAGCGAATATCTTAAATTCGTAATTGATATTTTTTTACCTGCAGAATTCATTACTTTACTCTTGTTTACAATGGAGTCCAATTGCCTGGTCGCTGACCTGTGAATCATATGTCGTGAATCACCATGAATCATCAAGTTGTCCTCCGCTGTTACAGCTTCATAACCTCTCGTATCCTTGGCAGACTTTGTAACCCCACTGTGCAGTCCAGTTATCCAGATGGCTTGTTACAGACAAAAAGTATGGGTCCCAGAACCCTGACTTAGGGAGTCCATTCTCACACGCTAACCAAGTCAGGTGCTTGCTTACTGTATCACCACTTGTGTGTTTTGTATCTGGGACTCGGTCCACTATATAGGCATAAATTCGATTTTCACTGGTTTCATACGTGGCGATGTAATAACTCCGCTAAATTCGTTTTTTTATGTTATTATAGGGCTAATGTGGTTATTCAGTGGTTAGTTTTTCGTCTGAAAGATGATTTTTTTTTTTTTTTAGTGATTATTTCCACTATTTTCATAGTGGTTGAGGTTCAGTTGTTCTCGCAGTGGCCCTTAAGAAGCCGGGTTCGATGAGACTGTGTGGTGTTGAACTGCAAAATGGGGATCAGGGATCCCAGGTGGCAAGAGATGACGGTGGCAAGATTGATAAGGCAGCTTTTCTCCACGAAGTGATGGATGAGGTGCAAGGTGATGGATGGAGAAGGAGAGATAGATAGATAGAGAGAGAGAGAGAGAGTGAGAGAGAGAGAGAGAGAGTCAGTGCCTGAAGCAACTCTTGTGATACAGGTGTTGTAAGAAGAGCCAAGAGTATTATCATATATGGAGTCCAGATGTCTCGCATTGGAGAAAATAACAATATCAACAATGACTGGATTTTTTTCTTCTCTGCGTTGCTGACTTTCCTTCCAACTCATTCTGTCTTTTGAAGTGAAACGGAGAAGCTTCGTGGCCTGAAGCAAGCCAGCCTAGGGTGGTCTGGAACCCGGTTACCAACAGTAGACGCGCCGTGAGCCCGTGCCACAGCGGGTTTTGTCAGGCATAACGGTTAGGTGTACAGGGTGGTCAAACCCAAGCTGAGGGTGTTTTTTTTTTAATGCGTGACGAGAGATGATGCCTTTTGGAGGCTCACGCTTCTGTAGGACTTGTTATACCGCAAGATGACATCACTGTAAGGTTGGGTGTGTCATAAGCTCATGGTATGTGGTGAGGTTATACCATGGTCAAGTTGGTCATGTTACGAGCTTGCATCATTTATGGTTGGTAAGTCACAGGCGTTCGTCACTGTTAGTGTTGTTGCGTCAAAAGCCTACATCACTGTAAGGGTTGTTGCGTCATGAGCCTACATCACTGTTAGGGTTGTTGCGTCA
The DNA here is from genome assembly GCF_036320965.1 of Panulirus ornatus. Classification (NCBI taxonomy): domain Eukaryota; kingdom Metazoa; phylum Arthropoda; class Malacostraca; order Decapoda; family Palinuridae; genus Panulirus; species Panulirus ornatus. The sequence goes on along the minus strand of NC_092240.1, from coordinate 14,083,358 downwards.
TAAGCCTACATCACTGTATGGGTTGTTGCGTCATGAGCCTATATCACTGTTAGGGTTGTTGCGTCATAAGCCTACATCACTGTTAGGGTTGTTGCGTCAAAAGCCTACATCACTGTAAGGGTTGTTGCGTCAAAAGCCTACATCACTGTAAAGGTTGTTGCATCATGAGCCTATATCACTGTAAGGGTTGTTGCGTCATAAGCCTACATCACTGTAAGGGTTGTTGCGTCATGAGTCTACATCACTGTTAGGGTTGTTGCGTCATTACATCACTGTAAGGGTTGTTGTGTCATGAGCCTACATCACTGTAAGGGTTGTTGCGTCGAAAGCCTACATCACTGTAAGGGTTGTTGCGTCATGAGCCTACATCACTGTAAGGGTTGTTGCGTCATGAGCCTACATCACTGTAAGGGTTGTTGCGTCATGAGCCTACATCACTGTAAGGGTTGTTGCGTCATAAGCCTACATCACTGTAAGGGTTGTTGCGTCATAAGCCTACATCACTGTAAGGGTTGTTGCGTCATGAGCCTACATCACTGTTAGGGTTGTTGCGTCATGAGCCTACATCACTGTAAGGGTTGTTGCGTCATGAGCCTACATCACTGTAAGGGTTGTTGCGTCATGAGCCTACATCACTGTAAGGGTTGTTGCGTCATGAGCCTACATCACTGTAAGGGTTGTTGCGTCATAAGCCTACATCACTGTAAGCTTTCTTTCTTCGTAAAACTCGTACCTGTGGAGGGTTTACTGGCCTCGTAAACCCACAACACTAAAAAAGAAAAAATTTCCCCGTGCGTTAAACTCGCAACACCGGCTTAGTGTACTGTGTGGTAAACTTCCCACGACAAGTAACGTTCACACAGTATAGGATATATTCCCAGAGTATTCCTCCTCCTACTCCTACTCCCTCATAAAATCTCTCATGCTGCAGTTAAACCCTCCCTTCCCTTCCCCCCTCACTTCCATCCTCCAAAACCCCAACCTCGAAACCCCTCCCTTCGGTACGCGCTTTCTCTTGGGGGTTCTGGTGTGTGTGTGTGTGTGTGTGTGTGTGTGTGCGCGGCGGGGGGGACTCGTCGACGCCGGAGCGCGGTTTACATAGGTGCTATTTGCATTTAGATGTGAAATAGGAGAGGGAACTTTTAACAATAAGGGTACGTAATTCTGTTTATTATAATATCGCCGGGGAAGATTTTCGTCTCTACAGATTTATATGATTTTTTTTTATCACCAGTTTCGTCTCTGATTTTATACATTTATGACGCCCACTAGATAAAAGGAGTATTTTTTTTTTTTTACCATTTTTTTTATGAGCATCAGTACTTCTGGCATTGAAGTATAGGCGAAAATGAGAGGATTTTATCTTTAGGAAAGATGGGACGTGGGTAGTGAGACGCGTCGCAGATAACGGACCAAAATACCCCTGATGATGAGACACCTGCTGCATTATGTAACACTTAGTTAATGGAACACATCCTAGATGAGAGAATACAATGCTGATGATGGAACACATCCCAGATGGAATATATATATATATATATATATATATATATATATATATATATATATATATATATATATATATGTTTATGGATGGGGTTGTTAGGGAGGTGAATGCAAGAGTTTTGGAAAGAGGGGCAAGTATGAAGTCTGTTGGGGATGAGAGAGCTTGGGAAGTGAGTCAGTTGTTGTTCGCTGATGATACAGCGCTGGTGGCTGATTCATGTGAGAAACTGCAGAAGCTGGTGACTGAGTTTGGTAAAGTGTGTTGAAGAAGAAAGTTAAGAGTAAATGTGAATAAGAGCAAGGTTATTAGGTACAGTAGGGTTGAGGGTCAAGTCAATTGGGAGGTGAGTTTGAATGGAGAAAAACTGGAGGAAGTGAAGTGTTTTAGATATCTGGGAGTGGATCTGGCAGCGGACGGAACCATGGAAGCGGAAGTGGATCATAGGGTGGGGGAGGGGGCGAAAATTCTGGGAGCCTTGAAGAATGTGTGGAAGTCGAGAACATTATCTCGGAAAGCAAAAATGGGTATGTTTGAAGGAATAGTGGTTCCAACAATGTTGTATGGTTGCGAGGCGTGGGCTATGGATAGAGTTGTGCGCAGGAGGATGGATGTGCTGGAAATGAGATGTTTGAGGACAATGTGTGGTGTGAGGTGGTTTGATCGAGTAAGTAACGTAAGGGTAAGAGAGATGTGTGGAAATAAAAAGAGCGTGGTTGAGAGAGCAGAAGAGGGTGTTTTGAAATGGTTTGGGCACATGGAGAGAATGAGTGAGGAAAGATTGACCAAGAGGATATATTTGTCGGAGGTGGAGGGAACGAGGAGAAGAGGGAGACCAAATTGGAGGTGGAAAGATGGAGTGAAAAAGATTTTGTGTGATCGGGGCCTGAACATGCAGGAGGGTGAAAGGAGGGCAAGGAATAGAGTGAATTGGAGCGATGTGGTATACCGGGGTTGACGTGCTGTCAGTGGATTGAATCAAGGCATGTGAAGCGTCTGGGGTAAACCATGGAAAGCTGTGTAGGTATGTATATTTGCGTGTGTGGACGTATGTATATACATGTGTATGGGGGTGGGTTGGGCCATTTCTTTCGTCTGTTTCCTTGCGCTACCTCGCAAACGCGGGAGACAGCGACAAAGCAAAAAAAAAAAAAAATATATATATATATATATATATATATATATATATATATATATATATATATATATATATATATATATATATACATCTTAGGCAACGGAGAACATCCTGAATAACAAAGGACATGCCGGATCATAGAATACATCCCGGATAAGAGATAACATCCCGGATGATCGAATTCCTCTCGGATAATGGAACACTGTAGATAATGACACACCCCAGGTCATTGGAACGCATCTTGGCTGGAAAAAAAGAGATATCTCGGATTATGGAACACATTTAGGAGAGTGGAAACCCATTTAGGAAAGTAGAAACATATAATAATGGATGATGTAACACACTGAGATGTGAAAGCAATTTCTATCTTGGTGGAAAACATCGTGAATAATAGATCACATTCCTTTTATTGAAATAAAACCTATGGTTGAAGTACACACACACACATATACACACACATACGCTCACATACGCACACGCAGACATATGCACACACACACACACACACACACACACACCCACATACACACAAACTAGACAGGGAAACAGTATAACGTAAAAAAAAAAGTGGACGGAAATGGCTCCCCACCAGAAATAGAATAGACTTTTCAATTCTTTGTAGAGAAAAGCGACCCAGATCGAAGCCACATACTATCGAAGTACAACCTACTATTTTTTTTTCTTCTTCTCCGGAGAAGCTAACGTGACCACAAGCAATTTTCCAATTTCCAATTACCACTACAAAAAAAAAAAAAAAAAAAAGAGATGACAAAATACAGCAATTGTATTTCTATCTCCAGAAGGTATGGATTATTGGTAGGAACATTCAGACTACATTGGACTTCCCAATAAAAATACAAGAGTTCAAAATTTATTACAGCCAGCCTGGCCAACACTCTCGAAATAAAATAAAAAAAGTCGCAGTTAATAATTCAGCAAATATATATATATATATATATATATATATATATATATATATATATATATATATATATATATATATATATATTATCCCTGGGGATAGGGGAGAAAGAATACTTCCCACGTATTCCCTGCGTGTCGTAGAAGGCGACTAAACGGGGAGGAAGCGGGGGGCAGGAAATCCTCCCCTCTCGTTCTCAATTTTTCAAAATAAAGAACAGAGAAGGGGACCAAGTGAGGATATTCCCTCTATTCTTTACCTCGCTAACGCGGGGAATGGCGAATATTTATGAAAAAAAAAAAATGTATATATATATATATATATATATATATATATATATATATATATATATATATGGGGGGAAATTCTCCGGAAGATGATGCTTGCGAATGCACTTTTTTTTCATAATGCCAGTCAATTTAGTCGCGATTAATCTGCAGATCAGCCCCTGGTGGAGGCTTCGCCAGCGGCACAGGCGTTCGTATGGAGCGTCCTTTCGCATGTGATTGATCATCATCGAACGATCGGTGTCCATGATTGATTATATAGGGGCTCTCAGTGTTCGTGAATGAGGTGTCCATGATTAATTATATAGGGGCTCTCAGTGTCCGTGAATGATCAGTATATGGACTCTCAAAGTCTATGATTGACTATATGCTTACTCTCACTGTCCATGACTGGTTATATACGGTCTCTCAGTGTCTTTGAACGATTATATAAGGACTCTCGATGTCCTTGAATGGTTATATACAGACTCTCAACGTCCTTATGGCCATGAGTGATTATATTCGAACCCTCAACGTCCACAGGGATCAAACAAATTCTTCATCTGGCGCCAGAGGTAAAGTTTGGTGATCAAGTGAAGTTTTCGGGGTCAGAAACTTTTATCTTGTCCTCAGACAGATGACAATTGTGGCACTGAGGGTAATGATGCGTGATGTGTGATTCAAGTGGAAGGATGGTGGCAAGGGAAGAGGCATGGGGTGGGGAAGGAAGAGTGGGTAAGGGAGAGGGAGAGAAAGGAATAAAATAGACTGGAGACACGCCAAGAGACTATACAGACATATCAAGGCAGACAAGAAATAGACAGACAGATAAAGAGACAGACAGACAGAGAAGCGTCACGTTTCATGGACCACCTTCCACGTACCGATACTGGTGGTCGATAATCCACTACGTTTTATTATAGATTACCTGCCTTACGTCAATCACGGGTAAAGGCACTTTTACATTTTTCTTGGAAGCCGAATTGACCTCACTCTCTTTCGCCTCCCACCTTTTTTCCTCCTCTCTTTTTTTTTAACTTTCCGTATACGTCAGTCAGTCTGTCTGTCTGTATGTATGTATATATGTATGCGTAGATATAGGTATGCTAGTGGATCACGGCTGTCCGGACCCTGGTCTGCTCGCTGCCTCACCGTCCCTCACCAGTAGCAGCACTCCTCTCTCTCCTTGGCTACCGCACCCTCTCTCACCACCGCCATACCCTTCCTCCGTCATTGGCCCTGACTACCACCACTTTCTCCCTCCCTACCATACCTTCTCTCATGACCGTCACTCCCTCTTTCCTTTGCTACCATAGCCTCCTTCGTCACCACCACTCCTCCCTGTGAACGTCGGAATGACATTGTTCAGTGGTATAATCATTTAGACCCACAATTTTTGCTCTTGATTCCTCCCATATTGTCACGCAGCCTTCCCACTCAGCAGAAAAAAATATGTTTCCCCGAAAATGTATCACTCCAGCAGTTAGCAGTTTCTATCCTGCTAAGGAAATGGATGAATTACTGACAACTGTATGTGAAGTCTTGCCGTCATGCGTTTGGCAACTTCTTTTGGCATGTGTGCAGCAAGACAGACAGACAACAAGACCTCCTTTTTGCAGTATAGAATGTCTGTATTTATGTACGTTTGTTTCATGAATCTGTGTATGTTCGTAGTACGTGGTTGATAGCCACAGCATCAATTAGGCAGGTTAACCTAAATCTGCCAGCGGATATTGGCTCATTTGGTAAGTTTATCACAGCCATCTGTCACCTTAACACTGAACCAATTGTTCTGAGCATCTTTTTTCCTAAGCTCTTTGTTTAGCGTTTGCTCATGGTCTCTCGTTAACGCAGTGGATGCATCTCCAGTAGACCTGTTGACCATAGGTGTCGTCCAGATGATATACAAACTCAAAGACTGTTATCTGTGGTTTCTCTCCTCCCCCACCTCTCTCTCTCTCTCTCTCTCTCTCTCTCTCTCTCTCTCTCTCTCTCTCTTCCATGTTGAAGAGCACCTCATCCTCTCATCATTGCTCACTCCTCCTAACCCAGGTGCCATCTTTGTTGCTCCTCTCTGTTCTTCCTCGTTAGGCGCGGTTAATCAAACTTGCGAGGCATAATTCAGTTCTGGTCTGAGAGGTAATGATATATGTATGTACATATATCCATGTATTTATGTATGTATGTGTGCGCATCTCTCTCTCTCTCTCTCTCTCTCTCTCTCTCTCTCTCTCTCTCTCTCTCTCTCTCTCTCTCTCTCTCCCTCTCTCTCTCTCTCTCTCTCTCTCTCTCTCTCTCTCTCTCTCTCACTCTCTCTACAGGTGTGTGTGTGTGTGTGTGTGTTTAAGCAACGTGTTTACCGATATATTGAACATCTCATTGCACACACTGAATTGGTCATGATGACGCTAGATCTCGAGCAGCGACAGCCGCCAGAATTGTTCAGAAATGTCAAGGTCCTTAATGCCTGGATGTATGTATTTACCTTATCGTTAGATCTATCGGAGGGCTTCCCCCTCTGCTGTAATAGATAGGAATATCCTAATTGCACCCTAGAGTACATTAATTCCTAATTGGCCTCAGTATCTAACCGGAACTATCAGGGCAACAAGACTGGAGCAATTCTTCCCAAATTATTCGTAATTAGCCCAACGTAATTCGTCCAAGATGATGACACCAGGTGAAGTGATTTAGATAATTCAGTTACTCCAAGAGAACTTCTCTCTCTCTCTCTCTCTCTCTCTCTCTCTCTCTCTCTCTCTCTCTCTCTCTCTCTCTCTCTCTCTCTCTTCCATGTTGAATATATATATATATATATATATATATATATATATATATATATATATATATATATATATATATATATATATATTGGATTTAAGTCCTTGGCGTCTTTTACCATCCACTCACTTTCCCTCCTCACACCCTCCTCTCCCGGCTCCACCTTCACCTGCCTTTCCCCCTCCCAACTCCCCTCCATCCATCTCCCCTCCAGACCCTCACCTTGAATTTGACCCTCCAGGGGTCAGCCTCGATCAAGCACTCACCTTTAAAGGCAGGCCAGCGACCCCCCGCAAGCACTGTTGATCTGATGTGCTTCCGGTGCTCGCTCAGTGCTTGTCTTGTGAGGCGTGATGGAGAGAGAGAGAGAGAGAGAGAGAGAGAGAGAGAGAGAGAGAGAGAGAGAGAGAGAGAGAGAGAGTCTTATTTTGGGTATAGTGGAGGTGGATGATAACTCTCTAGTCTTCTTATTTTGGAGATATTTGATAGAGAGAGAGAGAGAGAGAGAGAGAGAGAGAGAGAGAGAGAGAGAGAGAGAGAGAGAGAGAGAGAGAGAGCTACTTCGTTACGACCAGGTCCACAGCGACGCCAGGTACAGTATTCCGTTCAGCAGTGGTTGAGGGAAGCCTCGACCAAGGAGACCTCTCACTCACGGTGTCACCACTCACAAGTGATTCTTAACATTCAACTAATTTTATATAATTTTGTATAGGAAATTGTCCCGCGGCATTTTTTGCCTTTTTTCTGTTGTCTTTTTTGGCTTTCTTCTTGCTGATTCTCTGTTTTTGCATGCTTTGTGTGCGTTTGTCATTTTTGCCTATCCTTGTGTTTGAGTCCTTGTTGGTTTAGTGTTTTTTTTTTTTATTTTGTCTTTATGCCTGGAATTGTCGCGATCATCTAAGCCGAGGTGGTGCGACACGGAGAGCTTTCGTCCATCCAAGATGATTAATGGTGTTATTTTACTGGTTTTGATTCAATTGATTCCGGGTTCGATCCTAGGGCCAATAAGTCTTGAGATGGTTAACATATATATATATATATATATATATATATATATATATATATATATATATATATATATATATATATATATATATATATATATATATGTATGTATGTATGTATATATAAGATCCCTGATAAGACTGAACCGAAACTTTTCAATTTGAAGGATGAATATACTTTAGAAGAAGATCTAAGATGAAAACTTGGATCCAAGTCCTCAAGGCGATTGAATTCGGATGAGGAGCATTAGACTGAATTTCAACACCGGTGCAAAGAAGTTGGAGGTCATCAAAGTAAGTTTGTCTTCTGGAAAAAAGCTTACACGGGGATACGTCATTCCCCAGGGTCTACCTCTGTCGTTTGAGATGGAAAGTTTTCTGAAAATGAAAACAGGACATGCTTAAAGTTAAGGGTCTGGACAAATAGGGACCATAGACACTAGGTTCCTTTTTCTTGGAATGTCATTAACGTTGTATGTAATCTGGATTACCGTATCGGCGTTATTTCTCTTCGGTATGAAGAAGGCGATGTTCAAAGTCAGGACATTACCGTAGTTGCTGAAGAATGTGTGGAAAGAGAGATCGTTTTCTTGAAGGGCGAAAATGGGTGTTTGAAAGTATGTTAGTCTCAATAATGATATATGATTGCGAGGGTGGGCTATAGCTAAGGCTGTGCGGAGGAGGGTGGATGTATTGGAAATCAAATGTTTAGGGACAGTATGTGATTTGAGGTGATTTTGGTCGAGTAACGTATGAAAGGTTTAGAGAGAGGTGTGGTTATAAAAAAGAGTGTGGTTGAGAGAGCTGAAGGAGGTGATCTGGAATTGTTTGGATACATGGAGAGAATGAATGTGGAAAGGTTGACGAACAGGATATGTGTGTTAAAAGTGGAGGGAACAAGGAGAGCAGGGCAAATAAATTGGAGATGGAAGGAAGGAGTGAAAAAGATTTTAAGCGATCAGTGCCTGAACATGCAAGAGGGTGAAAGGCGTGCACGGGATAGAGTAAATTGGAACAATGTGCTATCAATGGACAGTACCTGGGCATGTGATGCATCCGTGGTAAACCATGGAAAGGAGCGTGTGTTTCCCCTGCTTCTGGACATAGTGCAACCTTGGGCTGCAAGAGCCACGAGAAAAGTCCAGGATAAAAACAGAACTCTTTCTTGGAAATTGGGCTAGGGATATATATATATATATATATATATATATATATATATCCCTATATATATATATATATATATATATATATATATATATATATATATATATATATATATATATATATTGAAGTAATCTCTGGGTCTTGACTATAGATAGCAGGATCTGGTTTCGGTGCGTTATACATTATAGCTATAATTTGGATGTATGCAAATGAGGACATGGTTCGTTTGCTCGTGACGATCGCTCGTTAAAGCGGGAACAGCAATTAGGCATGTAATATATAATATATATATATATATATATATATATATATATATATATATATATATATATATATATATATATATATATATATATATGTAAATAATCGTAGGACCCATTTTCTGAGTGTCATTGAGCTTCAAGGCTACGATGCGATCAGAAATGATGGACTCCTCTGGAGCGAGAAGTTCCTCGACGGATCTGTACTCCTCCTCTTCCTCTGACTGTGATAAAACCTCGCCGAGGGCAGCTATCCACCCGCGGTATAAACCACCACCTCCCTCCTCAAGGTACCTTTGCTACCCCCAGCATCGAACTGGGTTGGTGCTGGGTCCTCCTCCCAGACAGGCTGCAAGGGGAGGGAGTGAGGAAGGTAAGGGAGGGAGGAGGTTTAGCATAACACGTCACTATGGTAAATATTTGATGGCAGCCACATGGCCCAGGGCCAGCTGGTACAGGTCGTGGATGCAGAGGAAGAATGGCCAAGTGGGCAGGCCTCTCTGTTGGGGTAGGGGAGACCGCCTCCCCTTGCAGTCCTTCGGGCGAAAACACTTGGGAGATCGACAGGATATCGCCTGCAGACGTAAAGGAACCACTTCTTTATTTTGATGGACGTTCAGTGCCTGAGGGACGACGAGTCAGTATTTTGAGTAGGACGACTGAAAACCCCAGAGGACGACGAATCAGCCTTTTTGAGTATGACGACTTGACCTCTAAGGACGACGACTCAGGCTTTTGAGTACGAGGACTTAGCCCTTTGAGTACGACGACCTAACAGTTGAGGAAGACGACTCAGCGTTTTGAGTACGACGACTTAAAACCTTTGAGAAAGACGAGTCAGTCTTTTGAGCACGAGGACTTAACCCCTCTGGATTTTCGACTAACTCCCTGAGCAGCGGTTGTATCCACATAAGCACTTCATCCTTCTCTCTCTCAAAGTTAAACGTAGTGCATCTATCTCCATCACTTACAAACTCGAATACTTTTACGAAGGATGTCGATCCTTGGGCTGGATCATACCAAGGTTTGCGACAGAACAAAAGAGGCAGGCATTGCCTGAGCGGAAAGAAGCCCTTAGGGTTGGCTCAATGTGACTCGGTTAAATACAAGTTGCCTCTCTTCTTACGACACCGATTTGCTCACCAATTTACGTTAGTCTGTTTTACGTACGTAGTCGTAATGGTGGAATGGTGTAGACAGTAATTACTGCGTTTCTGATCCGTTTGCAGGTTTTCCATGAGTTATAGAATAAATATATATATATATATATATATATATATATATATATATGGTATTAATGTTGCATATAGCTGCCTTCTGCGTTCATTTCTCTCTCTCTCTCTCTCTCTCTCTCTCTCTCTCTCTCTCTCTCTCTCTCTCTCTCTCTCTCTCTCTCTCTCTCTCTAACATTAGAACGAAAAAATTATGTCGATCTCAAAAAAAGTAATTAAGATGCACTACAAAAAACTTCGGCCCTTTACCTATTTTGTTTTTCCTCTTGCCCAAGATACGTTGTTCCTCTTCTTACTATCCATATTCATGTTCATCCCGGGGTCCCATAAGACTTGGCTTCTCCGAGGGGAAGTTTGCATTCTGCATTCTCTTTCCTCCATTCATCATAATTTTGTGGCGGGTTCAACCTCTGTTGGTGGAGTTATTGCCGAGAGCGAGACTTTGACAAGGAGACTGTCGGAGATTTGATTGCTCAATAAATCAGGGCGTGAGAGGAAGTGTGCGAGAGGGCGGTGTGAGAATGTGGGTGTTATTACCTATTTGAACTTTATGGGGAGGGAGTTATACACTCCTGTCCTGCGGTTGTGAGATGGGGAGAGAGTTTTACACTCATGGGGCACCATCTCTTGAACACTCTCTGCTGTTTTGCAGCTTCTTAAATTTATGTATACTGTGTGTGTGTGTGTGTGTTTGGTTACTTTTTTTGTACATCTCACCCATGTCATGCATACATGACAACTGATGTACATTATATACCACTGTACCTCGAGAATCGAACCCCCGGACCATCTGTATGACAGCCGAGTAGCCTAACCCCCAAGCCATGATAACCTCAGAACAGCGTCACCACCTTAACCACCCACACATTCACGGATCTCAAGATGCGCCACGCGTCCTCACAAGGTGGAGATACAGCCCCTCACGCCCTGGACCAGGGATGGTAGAATTTACAATCGACATTCAAGGCGTTAGGCAAGTGTGTGTATATATGTCTCAGCCAGAAGCGATATTGGAAATGAAACACGATAAGTTCCCAAGTGCACTTTTGTGTAATAATCACATCATCAGGGGAGATACAAGAAATATATATATATATATATATATATATATATATATATATATATATATATATATATATATATATATATATATACCTTTTCATCATTATATAAATATATATATATATATATATATATATATATATATATATATATATATATATATATATATATATATATATATATATATATATACCTTTTCATCATTATTTTCACCTTGCTTAGTGCCTCTACGACTCATTATCCCTCCACTCATAACTAGATCATTGTATGAGGCCGTTACAAATGCGTTCTCCGTACTCTGCTCCATCACTTATGAGTCCGCCTAACTCTTTTAACTGGGTGCTCTTGACGTCATGGTCGTATCTCTCTTCACTTCCCAAATGATCGCATTCCTCTTCATTGATTTCCAAGGGGAGAGAGAGAGAGAGTGAGAGAGAGAGAGAGAGAGAGAGAGAGAGAGAGAGAGAGAGAGAGAGAGAGAGAGATTCGTGGAACTGAGTTGCGTTCGACCCTTTGGAATATATCATCAGTCATTCAAGGAGCGAAAAATGTTCCTAAGCGAACAAGAATTTCCAGCCAGCGAAGACTTGACTTGACTTTACAGCAAGAAGGCGAAGAAGCAACGCAGAGTCACGAGTGCAGAAAATTTGTCATTCCACTGAAAATTCCACTCGTCAAAATAAAAAAAAAAAAATGGGGTGGGAGAGAGAGGAGAGGGACTTAATCTAACCCGCGTTCTCCAGAGGAAGTGGAATGTATGTAATAATCCAGGAAGCAGGTAGGCATGTTCTGGGCTGGAATGCGGACTCGGGGGGGGCTCCTGGAGGTACAGCCGGCTTGTGTCGCTGACGGACCGGAGTTGTGTTCTGTGAGTCGTATTGGGAATATAGTATTGTCGTCTTCATGATGAAATTGTTCCTGTATCGCTCGTGTGTTACCCAGCCCCGTGTTAGATTATATATATATATATATATATATATATATATATATATATATATATATATATATATATATATATATATTTTGTTTTTTTTTTCATACTATTCGCTATTTCCCGTGATAGCGAGGTAGCGTTAAGAACAGAGGACTGGGCCTTTGAGGGAATATCCTCACCTGGCCCTCTTCTCTGTTCCTTCAGGAGTCCATTTTTTATAATTTTTGAGGTTCCTGCAGCACTCAGGAAGCCGGCCACGTCCACTAGTCGGGATAATAGGTCATAATGTGTCGTGATTTGTGTGCGTCTGTGTGCAGAGTGTATATATATATATATATATATATATATATATATATATATATATATATATATATATATATATATATATATATATATATATATATATATATATATATATAGATAGATAGATAGATATATGATCTTGCGAGTCTCTTCAGTTCGTTTAGTTATCTACTTCAATGTCAAAATACCTAACGGTCTCAAAATCAAGGACATGTTATTCAAACACTGACGGTGTTCACAAAAAGGTGAAATACACAACAGCTGTTGCAAGCGGGTGGAAAACAAGAGCAACACGTATCAAAACACAGTGACAGGTTATAGTATATGACTGTGCCATTTCAGTGGAAGGTCATGGGTCATGCACTCCCACACCTACACTACTGACTCATTGAGTTCATGACGTGAGATTCCTTTTCTCTCTCTCTCCAGAGAGAGAGAAACACTCACACACAGAACGACTTGATATCTATAACTTTTTTCATACTTCTCCGTCGTTTCCATCGTCAGCGAGGTAGCGCCAGGATCAGACGAAGAAAGGCTGCATCCGCTCACATCCGTTCTCTAGCTGTCTTGTGCAGTGCAACGACACCACAGCTTCCTGTTCACAACCAGGTCCCACGGACCTTTCCTTGCTTTTCCACTGACGCTTCGCATGCTCTGGTTCAGTCCATTCACAGCATGTCGCACCATGTTTACCTCATTGTTCCAATTCGCTGTATTCCGTGCACGCCTTTCACCCTCCTGCATGTTCTGGCCAGGACCAGTCACTCAAAATCTTTTCCAATCCATCCTTGTGTATGTGTATGTACATGTATGCGTGTGTGTGTGTGTATGTGTGTGTGTGTGTGTGTGTGTGTGTGTGTGTGTGTGTGTGTATAGTGAATCGAGAAATATGTTACATTCATTCTAGCATGTAACATTATTATATCAAGGCTTGTTTTGGTGAGGGAGTTATATCTGGATCATCATAGATTATATTAGTAGCTTTATGATTTACATTCCGTAATGTGGAACCCATTATCACGTCTGTTGTACCTTGCTTTGGCGATACAGGATATCGATAATATCAGTCATATTCGACAGTTTTTTTTTTTTGTGTGTGTGTAAGTTTGAATACTGCCAAGTTAATAAAATCACTCTATGCGATATCACATCTCCCTGTGATATATTGTCGTAACATTTTGTGTTGTTGTATATACCAAAGTTCAGTCTCTCTCTCGTTACGTGTGTGTGTGTGTGTGTGTGTGTGTGTGTGTGTGTGTGTGTGTGTGACAGTCTGCTTTGCAAGATCCTTGTTCATTAATTAGTTCCTTCCGTCCCAGAGAAGCTGCACCACATAAGAAATACAGTGGGACAACTCCGTACCAGTGCGCGGTGTTGATGTTAAGCAAGCTCACGTAAGAATCAGAGAGAGAGAGAGAGAGAGAGAGAGAGAGAGAGAGAGAGAGAGAGAGAGACTGAGAGAGAGAGAGTAATTTGAATTTTCTCCAGATGAATGACAGAAACTCTGAAGAACTCAATGAATACTTCATTCAGTAAATATACATATTATACACACACATGTGCAACATATATATATATATATATATATATATATATATATATATATATATATATATATATATATATATATATATATATACGTGCGTGATAGAAATAAATGTGTATGAAACGACGAAAGGGAATACTGGAGCGTGGAGCGGAGTCTCTGCCGAGAGAGACCGGTTATCAGTGGTCGAATTTCTGGTTCAGCCAGACAGAGACAGTTGGACAGACAGACAGACAGACAGACAGATAGACAGACAGACAGACAGACAGACACCTGGCTTAGGCTGGATGTTTGTCTGCACATAATAGGGTAAAGACATGTTACATATCTAGATAGGTAGAAAACGGGGCAACACTTGTAACACTTTCTCCTCGTAATACACAATTACTAATCGCACACACACACACACACACACACACACACACACACACACACACATTGATCGGAAAATTGAAGCGAAACTTAAAAATGATGTATAATGTATTCAGTAATTCAAAATAAGGACGAATAGGAGGATGTGTCATGAGTCAGATACAGCTCAGCAATGCACCAGACAGATATTTTCTCGCCTGCCTGCATACCGAGATCCTTGAACTCGTTGGCCATCCGTGGAACCAATATTCTAAATATTTCCAAGATACTCGCGTCCTTCCCTATTCAAAATATCGCAAGAACGAATGGAGATGCCCAGGTCAGAGACCATCAAAGGAGGCGAGGGTAACAAAAGGAGTTTAAAATCACGGAAAAAAATATGTATGCATTGAAGAGGAGGAAAGGGGGAAAGAAAAAGAAAAAAAAGGATAATGGTAAACTAAAGTATTTTTCCCCCCTGGCTAATGGAGAGTAAGGTTCCATCGGTGCCTCGTGAAATGAAGCCTGTGCCTGAGAGGTTCCATCGGTGCCTCGTAAGAGGAAGTCTGGACCCCAGGCACCGAGGGGGAATGATCAACACAGGGGGAGACCAGAGGGAGCGAGGCGGCGCGCACCAAGGGACTTAACGGCGTGGAAAACATTGAGAGACTGAGGCACGCGACCTAGTGAGGTACGGAGGAGTAACAGAGCCAAACCTGAGTGTATAGACGGCTGGGGTGGTGGTGAGAGCAGTGAGAGGGAACCTGTGAGAGGTGACGGTACGGTGAGTGCACAGTGGGAAGAGAGAACGAGAGGTCATGCATGGTCCACAGGGAGAGGGGGGAGTAGTGTTAAGGCAGCCGTGTGAGAGGCGGAGAAGGGAGGGATGGAAGGGGATGAGAAGGTAGAGCATCCCATGGGAGAGAGGGATTTCAGTGTAGTGTGAGTTATCTGGTCGAGGTCTCCGAGCTGGGAGGACGTCGACGAGGTGCTTTATACTCAGGGATGAAGAATAGGAGATAAAAACATAATAGAAAGAAAAATAAGAAGAATAGGTACGATTATTGAATGAAGAAGGCGTGCTTAGGAGGAAAAAATTAGAGATTTAGTGGATTAGAAGGTGAGTGAAGTGAGGCGAGAAAGGAGGAGGAGTGAGGTGGACAAGGAAACCACAGAGGAGAGTGGTCGAGTCTCAGACAGTGCCCCCGTCAAGTGGTCTGCACGGAATGCAAACTGGAGTGAGGAAGACACTGTGCGGGGAAGGCCAACGTGATGAGGGACAGGTCAAAGACACTCTGGAAAGCAAGAATAAAAAAGAAAACGTAAATGTTTTTTTTTTTAGTCAATTCTTTCCTCTCTCTCTCTCTCTCTCTCTCTCTCTCTCTCTCTCTCTCTCTCTCTCTCTCTCTCTCTCTCTACATACTCGGTCACATTCGTCATTTACAGAGAATCTTCCTCACAACTCCCACTGTAGTCCCACTCTCCCTCTTGAGCAAAGCTTCGCCTCGTTGGCCGTCCTACCCCGTCCCCTTCAAGGGCCCGAAGGGCAGTGTTGATGGCTAATTCACCCACGAATCATCATTTACCTGCACCGATTTTTTTCTTTATTATCCATTTCTCTCGGTCTAGTTTCTGATTAAAGCAATTTTTTTTTTTCTCTTTCGACCTGCACACAATCATCCACTCGCTGCCTCGCGTGTCGACGGCTGGGAACGAGTCTCCGTGTTGATTCGTGACAGCGGGGCGAACCCTTTCATAAAGTCGACGAACCCGGTCCCGAAGCCCTAAATATTAATTGCAGTCGAGTGATGGATTCGAGGTGAAGTACACGGAGTTGCCTGCAGCTGGTCACCGAAACCGTCCCGGTTTACGGCGTGAGTGATTCTCTCTCCTCGAATTCCAAATTGGGCTACTATCGAGCCATGAAATTATAACACGAGTGTTAGATTGGTCGTGATGTTGAAGTGAGTGCCTCTTGGCTTCCACCTCCTCGTTTCGGAGCTCGAAAGCGAACCAGAATCGATCATGGAGCGAGGAATGAAGCTCCCGGGGCAACCAAGAATCGATGCCAGCCACTGAACCTCATGCATATGTATCAGGTCTCGCTTGCATGTTAACTCTTGCACAGCTGCGTGGCACCTGAGTTTCCAGTCTTGGTCTTTAATCCGTTTGCTCGATCATATGAACCGGTGCGTTTGCCAGGTTACTTCTGTTGACTATCTCTCTCTCTCTCTCTCTCTCTCTCTCTCTCTCTCTCTCTCTCTATATATATATATATATATATATATATATATATATATATATATATATATAGAGAGAGAGAGAGAGAGAGAGAGAGAGAGAGACAGTATATATGTAGAAGATTCATCGGCGAGATTACATCATGGGATTCAAACCCCTCGTCGCAGAATTTTCCACTGCGAAGGAGCACATCATTCCCGTGCTACTGGACGTAGGGCATCCTTGTACTGCAAGAGCCTTTTTGGGGGGGGATTTTTTTATTGGTTTATAAAACTTAAGAGTCTTTCATACCTATTGGTCCTTTGGGGTAATTATAGATGAGATGAAGTACGATTAGTGGGCGACGTAAGGAAAGTTACCATAGTCCTCCCTAAAGTTTTGGACGTTAAGAAAGAGTCCCGTTAAACAATGCCTTAAAAAAAAGAGTTCAGAAGGTACGCTTGGTCGCTATATCCAGAGCACTAACCTACCTCCCTCCTCTCTCGCCTTATAAGTGAGACGCACTGTGTGTGGTGAGGTGTGAAGCGTGTGTTCAAGACTGTGCGGAAATGGAGCGTTGAGGGAAGAGCGCCAGGAAAGGAAATCAAGCACGTGTCTATAGATCTTTGACACTTATTGACGTCTGCATGCATGGATAAGGACGCCATCCGTCTTAGTGGAATGTAAACACACACACACACACACACAGTTACAGTGAGTCGTCAGGGGCCGTGAATTTGTCTGCTGTGGAAGACAGAAGAGTAAGGGGCGAACTGATCACCGTCTTTTGAATTTCGTGAACCAGTTGTTGTGAACAAATGATAAAACAGCCATAGGCCATAGAAGTCAATCAAGGAATGTTTTAGAAAAATACGTAAAAGAGGTATTTTTATAGCTGGTGGATGGATGTAGGAAACTGATTATTGAAAATAGGAACTTGGAAAGCTTTCTAGAAGTTTACAAAGATATGTGATAGCAGAGAAGGTTCAGATGGTGTGGGAGGGATGTAGAACTCTCTTCTCCGAACTGTATAAAGAGGTGAATGTATACAAAGGTAATTACACAGAAACACAAGCACACGAACATGTTTCCCCGCATTCACGTGGTATCGATTTCGTTATGAAAGAAGTCAGGGTTCATGGCTGGGGGTCATCCAGCGTCGAGGTCACCCAGCAGCGCTCATGGCGAGGGTCAGAGAATTTTGGGGGTCATCCAGCGTCGAGGTCACCCAGCTTCGCTCATGGCGAGGGTCAGAGAATTTTAGGGTCATCCAGCGTCGAGGTCACCCAGCTTCGCTCATGGCTAGGGTCAGAGAATTTTAGGGTCATCCAGCGTCGAGGTCACCTCAGCAGCGTTCATGGCTAGGGTCAGAGAGTTTTGGGGTCATCCAGCGTTGAGGTCACCCAGCTTCGCTCATGGCGAGGGTCAGAGAATTTTAGGGTCATCCAGCGTTGAGGACACCCAGCAGCGCTCATGGTTAGGGTCAGAGAATTTTGGGGTCATCCAGCGTCGAGGTCACCCCAGCAGCGCTCATGGCGAGGGTCAGAGAGTTTTGGGGTCATCCAGCAGCACGCATGGCTGGGGTCATACAGTATACAGGGAGTCAAGGCAGCACTCATGGTTGGGGGTCATACAGTATGCAAGAGAGAGGGGTCAGCCAGCTTTCATGGCTGGGGTCAGACAGTATATAGAGGTCACCCAACACTCACGTCTCGGGTCAGTTTAGGGGGGGGGGGGTCACTATCAAAAAGCAATGAACCTCATTTTATTTTTGGGTCGAAATAAGACTTGCAGAAGTTTAAGAGGGACGACTTTTGACTTCCTGAGTCTAGCATATGACGAGATCTTGTTATTCCACTTGTCCGAAGAGCCTCATCACGCGGTCTCTGACTCTGTTGGTTTAGCCGCTCGAGCACGACGGTACGACCCTTTGCACCATGAGACCATGACGGTACGACGCTTGGGCATGATGGTACAACCCTTCATCGCGACGGTACGACGACCCCCTCACCACGACGGAACGGCCCTTGAACACGACAGTACTATCCTTTGGCATGTTAGCTTAACCTTGGACATGTGACCTCACTCTTAAGAGATTAGGTCAAAAAATTTAGAATATCATTTCATAGATTCACAAAAAACTCCATTTTTTTTTTACTGATTATATTGATTTTTCTTAACCAATTATATTAAGGTTATTTTCCCGAGATAAATTGCACGTAGAAGGCTACCTATCCACTACTGATTAGATGAGTATCATTATCATGATTATCCAGTATCTAATATCTTAACAAGTCCATTTTTCGTGATTAGAGACGATTGACGAATGATTGCCAAGATGGGCCCGGGCGGACGTGAGTAATTAGAACAATGTCAGAATTATGCGAACCGTTCGTCTATCATTGTTGATCTCTACCTTGTTTTCATCTACCGCTAACAGCGAGCTTAATTGCTGTTGTATTGCGTTTAATTGGTACAGTGGGAGGAAAAAAAAAAGAAGTAATTACGTGGGTAATAATTGATGGTGATGATTGGTATGGATTACATAATGATCTTCGTGGTGATTGTGGCAGTGGTGGTGGCTGGTGATTGTGGTTTGGTGGTGGTACTGTGTTGGTGGTTGGCGTTACGCGTTGGTGTAAAAAAAAAAAAAAGATAATTACGTGGGTAATAATTGATGGTGATGATTGGTATGGATTGCATTAATGATGCTCGTGGTGATTGTGGCACTGGTGGTGGTTTAGTGGTGGTGGTTTGGTGGTGATGGTACTGTGTTGGGGATTGGCGTTACGCGTTGTTGGTGGTGACAGTGTTGGCGACGCTGAACGTGCCGCACGGGTGGCATCGTCGGTGGAAGCGGTGGTGATGGTGTCACATTCAAGAGGCGAAGGTGAGCGAGTGCGATGGATGGTGTCACCATCCATCAGGTCATGACGGTCGCGGCCGTGATCATGAGTGCAACTGATGGTGGTAGATCGATGGTGATGGTTGAGGGTGATTTCCATCATCGTCGGTTTAGTAGACGAGTGAATTTAACTCTTCAGCCAGACGGGTCCAACTTCGACCAGAGTGAGAATCCAGCCTGGAAATTTGGAAACGGGGAAAGATCTCTCCGAGGCGGGTCCTAACGAGGTTGCCTAAGCCATTAAGGCACATTCATTGAGACGAGCGTGGAAAAAAAGAAGAAAAAAAAAAGGTCTCTCTCACCAGTGTGAGGTCTCGCCCTCCGGAGTCACTGAACATGGACGAGTCATCTACATAACGAGAAAAAGAACAGGGGATTTATTTACCCCTTTGGACGTCAACCTCCTGCAAGAAGGTTGCAGGAGTGTGTGTGTGTGTGTGTGTGTGTGTGTGTGTGTGTGTGTGTGTGTGTTCTTTCGTGTGTGTGTCTGCAGGAGTCATGGTTCTATTACTGGAAGGAGGAGGAGAGGAGGCAGAAGGAGCTTTGGTCTCATGAGGGGCCGGTGGGGTGTGATCTTAAAGGGACGGGTAAGGAATTGGTCTTAGAAGGGTATGTTTGGGATGATGAAGATAGGTAGGTCTTCGGGTTAGGCAGAGGTGGCTAGTGATCTAAGAGGGAAGTGGTCTTCGAGAGGTTAGGTGGAGGGAGGGAAGGTCTTAGAAGGGTAGCTAGAGAGTGTGGTCTTCAAGGGCGTAGACTTGAGACTTAGCAGCGAGGTAAGGGCAGTAAAAGGGAACACCCACTCGATGATGGCTTCAGAAAGGGAAAAATATACCGCGATGAGGAAATACGGAAAAAAAGGATCTAGAACAGAGAGAAGAGGATTAAAGAACATGTGACTAGGGGATTGGTAGAGGTAAAAGTTCGCTCCTGCCCTCTAGCGAAAGGCGGAATGGGGGGGGGGGGGCGTCAAGAGGTCATTCGCTCTTGCCCTTTAGGTCATCATCTGTTGGTGTTGGCTTTAGGTATGTTCATCCTTCTGGCGTCGGCTACAGAGGCTCTATTGCACATGATAACGTGTGGACTGGCACTGATGTAATTGGACCAGTTACTTTATAGGTATTCAAGCACAGATATACAGAGTAGATGGAGCAAACAAAGACTAGAGCTAGGTGGATACACATTAGTATTTCTTTTTAACAAACGAAATTGGCATCAGACATAGTGACCCGAGGAACAAAGAACTACTGTTGACCTCGTCACTGTGACAAGGGAGCGTAATGAAGAATCTCGTATATTCTTCCCAACACGACCAGTCCATTACGACCAAATTGCCAAGGAAAATGTCTGGCAACCACAGGTGGCAAGAGAAATATGGCAACGCTTTGCCGGAGGTATTGCAAATAGGCTTGCGTTTGAGCACGATGGTACGACCCTAGAGCACGAGAGTACGACCTTAAAGTACGACAGTATGACCCTTGAGCGGAGTGCTACTTAACGACCCGTGGGTTTTTTGATGGTTCCTTCCGGCCTCCGACCTACTGTTTTTGTCAGGTTCAGGACGTCCTGGGATTACATACTTGAGTACTCAGTCTCAGGGTGCCGTAAGGTCCATTGTATTTTCTCAGGTTCAGCACATACTGGGAATACAAGCAGAGTTCCCTGAGTTTCGAGGGCTTTTGAGTGGGTTCCGGTAGACAAAGACGTCATGCAAGAATGGATATAGTCATGGGGCTCGACTGTCTCGTGAAAGGGTTATTTCTAACTCCTCTACCTATGTTTTCGCTCCGGCCGGAGTCATTGCACTGTAAGGAACGGTGGAGGGTGGTGATGTGATGGCGGTGGTACTGGTGGTGATAGCAGAAGCTGGACGAGTTGTTGCTGTGATGATGGTATAAGCTATGATATGGCGGAGGGTAGGGGGGAGTGGGGGAATAGATGATAAGGGAAGAGTTGGACGTATGGTACCAGCAGACAAAATGGTGACGAAGAGAGAGAGAGAGAGAGAGAGAGAGAGAGAGAGAGAGAGAGAGAGAGAGAGAGAGAGAGAGAGAGATTGCTGGACTCCACCTGCTCTTGGTTACGTAGGGCTGAGTGACTTAGCGTCCAATTTGCAGATGAAACAAAGATCGGCAGTGCCGTATTAACGGAATTGCTGAATGGTGTAGGAAGTGGCAGATGCCATTTAATGTCAATAAATGTCGGCTGTTACAAGAAGGAAACCTCAGCTATGATTCGTTTATGAACTGATGGGCGACAAGATAAAGGACACCCCTTGTGTGGGGGATCTAGGGGGTCACTGTTTCCAACAACCTCAAGCTCTTCCAGCACGGTAAAAAAGACTGCCAAGAAAGAGAATAGGATGCAAGGATTTATTAATGGAACCTTCATACACAAATAAAGATGATATTGCCACTATACCTAAGTCTTGTTAGACCCCACCTCTAAAATGCAGTGTGGTTTTGGGGCCTCCACTTCAGCAAAGATAGCAATGCAGCGAAGAGCAACTAAATGGATTACTTCCCTGCCTAACAAACCACATGAGGATAAATTGCGAGAATTAAACTTGTTATCTTTAAGCAAGAGGTATTACTAAGGCAAATCAACAGGATGTTTTACGATACTTGTAGGATTTAACAACGTCGATATTGAAAATTTCTTTGCAGTAGCGCTAGCACTACCAGCGAGAGAAATGGACTATAACTTAGAAGTCACTAAGTTAATCTGGACTGAAGGAAATATTTCATTACCAGCGACATTACTGATACTTGGAATAAGCTCCCAGAAGATGTTGTTCAAGGCAACACTCTAAATACCTTCAGAATTAAGCTTGTTCATCACTTGTCACTCTCCGGTATTGAATAATTCGTTAAATCAGTCTCATAACGAAGTGGTATATTACTCATGATTCACCCACCTATCTAGTCCTTTTGCCATACTGCGGTAACATACCAACATTGATTAGCCCATGTTGCCTACTTTAAGAGAGCAAGAAAGATTTATTGTGTCATCCTTCAACATCGAGTAATAAGGACATGGTATGTCCAGAGGCCGGAGCTCAAGTTTAGCCTTATTACTGACTTTATAACAAAAAGTGAAGGGATTAATGTCGTTGGTGATGGGATGCATGGCATAGTCATGCTCACCGTATGGGTTTCTTGTAAGAATTTCCCTCAGGCTTATTAATCCTGCAAAGTATTTTCATTTTTTTTTTTCAAACCTAATTTCCGCCCGGTGTGTTGCCGGAGGGAGTCGAGGGTGGAAAGAGAGCCTTTACTTCTTATGGAAAAATTTTTTAAGGTGACCTGCACTTTATATATCTTTGTATCAAGTAGTGTTAAGGCCAGTCCACCTCGTTACGACCTTGAATTTGTGTGGTCTGTGTATCTCTGTAGCTCTCTCTCTCTCTCTCTCTCTCTCTCTCTCTCTCTCTCTCTCTCTCTCTCTCTCTCTCTCTCTCTCTCTCTCTCTCTCTCTCTCTCTCAACTCTTCAGTGTATCGTTCAATATCATTTGCAAAATCTTCATCGTACCGTCCAGCATCATCTACAGACTCTGCAGTGTACCATCTAGTCTTATATGTAGAGTCTTCAGTGTACCATCTAGTCTTATCTGTAGACTCTGCAGTGTACCATCTAGTCTTATCTGTAGACTCTGCAGTGTACCATCTAGTCTTATCTGTAGAGTCTTCAGTGCACAATATACTTCCATAAAATCTGCAGGGGTACCGTTCGTCACCATCACCTACAAAATCTGTAGTTTGCGATTTCTGTTTCATCTATAAAGTCTGTAGCGTAGGATGAGTTCCTGGAAGCGTTTCTCTGTGCTCCATTAGAGGCTAATGGGCCTCGCGGTACAATGAGAAAATTTCTTTCCGGAAGGGGGGAGGAAAAAAAAAAAGGGAGGGATTTAAATGCGTCTGGAAGCCTAGTCAGGGTTAATGGTGGTAGGTAGTAATGATGTTTGGTTGGAGTCACGTACAGAGTGGAGTCAAGGACGGACGGTCGGATGGATGTACGGAAACACGGACGATGGGTTGTACGGACACATAGACTATGGGTTGTATGGACACACGGACGATGGGTTGTACGGACACACGGTGGATAGGCTGTACGGACACACGTACGATGGGTTGTACGGACACATAGACTATGGGTTGTATGGACACACTGACGATGGGTTGTACGGACACATAGACTATGGGTAGTACGGACACACGGTGGATAGGTTGTACGGACACACGGACGATGGGTATTACGGACACATGGACGTAATGATGTACGTGTACACGGACGCAAGGTTGTGCGAAAAAGATTATGAACGAACGATTATATCATCACACGGATGTACTGACAAAATGGACGTTCAGATACAGGGGAACACGTACGTGCGCCTCACAAAATCCTGTGATCCTGAAATATGTAAATTCACTGTGAACCCAAAAGAAAAAAAGCTTCCACAGTCTTTTTTTTCTAACCTGTGACTGCTTAATCTGCCCATTAAGGTGAGCACTTGTGGAAACTTTTTATAAGCTTAAGCTGTTAAAGAGGTTTAATCAAAGCTTAAGCTGTTAAAGGGATTTCATAAGTGCTTAAAGCTTTAAAGGAGGGGTTTAACGTAGCTCTCTGTAACAGGAACTGCGATGACTAAGAGACGCGGACAGAATCGTGGATGTATTCATGGACGAATTCACGAACAGTGCCGCAAACGGATTTCCGGCTCTACTCACGAACGTTTTCACGGACGGATTCTCAGACGGATGTGATATGGCGCAATTCAAGCACGACCCCAGTCATGAGGCGACGACGGGCTTGTCATGAGGCGACGACGGACGGGGTTGTCATGAGGCGACGACGGACGGGGTTGTCATGAGGCGACGACGGACGGGGTTGTCATGAGGCGACGACGGACGGGGTTGTCATGAGGCGACTACGGACGGGGTTGTCATGAGGCGACTACGGACGGGGTTGTCATGAGGCGACTACGGACGGGGTTGTCATGAGGCGACGACGGGGTTGTCATGAGGCGACTACGGACGGGGTTATCATGAGGCGACTACGGACGGGGTTGTCATGAGGCGACGACGGGGTTGTCATGAGGCGACTACGGACGGGGTTGTCATGAGGCGACTACGGACGGGGTTGTCATGAGGCGACGACGACGCGGTTGTCATGAGGCGACAGTGACAGACGTGTCATAAGAAGACGACGGAGGTGTCACGTGACGACGACGACGACGACAGACGCGTCATATACGACGAATACGACGACAGAAGCTCCACGAGGCGAGGAGGACGACCCTGCCATGAGAAAACGACAGGCGCGTCGCGAGGTGACGACTACGGTCGCGCCATGACTTGTCATGAGTCTGGTCGTAACGGCAGAGCAAACATCGTTTACATCACCAGTAATTATGGCCCTGGTCGATACCTTACGACCCACCCAGCTACCACTGGTAGAGGAGAGGGTCGGGCGACCTGGCAGTGGTCTCTAGATGGGACTGCAGGACTAGCAATGGTGTTTAGGTGGGACTGAGATGCTGGCAGTGGTATCTAAGTGGGGCTTTTGAGGATGTCAGTGGTGTCTAGGTGGGACTGAGGGAGCTGGCAATGGTGTTTAGGTGGGACTGAGAGGCAGGCAATGGTATCTAGGTGGGGCTTTGGGGCCGTCAGTGGTATTTAGGTGGGACTGAGGGAGCTGGCAATGGTGTTTAGGTGGGACTGAGGGAGCTGGCAGTGGTGTCTAGGTGGGGCTGAGGGGGTTGACAATGGTGTTTAGGCTATAGGGCTAAAAAATGGTTTCTAGGTAGAATTGCTGAGCTGACAATGGTGTCTGGAGGACGGGAGAAGGGCGGGCAGTAGTGTGTCTAGGTAGAGCCAGAAGGACTGGCAATAGTGAAGCAAAAAAAAAAAAAGGAATATCATATTTGGAAATGAGAAAGATGCATGACACAAAGCTTAACATTCGCGACCATCCACATTGGCATGTGTATAGTCATATTATTCGCAGCAGATATAAAAAAGAATGGAATGCATATGCATTTAGGAAAAACTCTGCGACACAAAGAAAATATGATAGAATTTATATGAAAAATATCACGTAACGTAGAGTATACAATGTAACGCAGCATATAGTATGATAGTATAATGACGCTGGTCATGGAAATGTGAAAAATGGGAAAGTTTGTTGACTGGAAAATATACGCGAGTGCATCCGAAAGTACACCTAGCGATCCCTCTTTTGGTATTCCAGTAGTCACTCCAGTCAAGATCTTTGTGTATAAGTTCTTTACATGTCAGCGCTACTCTGGAAAGTACTGTACATGGTATCACTTCTCTGGAAAGTACTTTACATGGTAACGCTACTCTGGAAAGTACTGTACATGGTAATTTTACAATGGAAAGTACTGTACATGGTAACACTTCTCTGGAAAGTACTGTACATGGTAACGCTACTGTGGAAAGTACTGTACATGGTAACCCTACACTGGAAAGCAAAGTACATGGCAGCGCTACTCCGGATGAAACCTTTCTCATGTAGTGAGGCTTTCCCCTTGAAGGTCATTGTCGCCCTGTGTTCACCTCCCCTTGGTGAAAAGTGATCCTCACTGGCCCACTGTATGTCTCAATTACTCCCAGAACGTGACTAGAGAGGGAGGGGGAGAAGGGGCGCCACGAGCAGGAGTCCAATACACAAGTTTTGGCCTCAGGGTTTCGAGTCGTGTGAAGTGTTTGGCGTTATGATTGTGTGACTAAGGGGATTACTCTTTTTTTTTTCACCCCTTTTCTGTGAGATCTGGAACGCTTAAACAAGTTTTGAAGTGCTTAGATATTCTATATGTCATCCGTGAGATTCGTGATTTTTTTTGACTATGTAACTACAGGGGATTTTGAAAACTGATGGACCTATATTTTAATCGTAAGGTTTTTTTTCACTATATTTCTTTTGCTATGAATTTGCTGCGGTCACTGAAGGTTTCAGATGAGTCAGGGACCTTGAAATTCTGGCAAATCATGGGTTTCAGTAACTCTCAGAGATTTATTTCTGGCATTGTGAAAGAACACGAAGGACCTGGGTTGTGTGCATCGGATGTACACCACACCTCACCATGCTTTATCTTCCTGCCTCAGGATTCCCCTCTGCTACGGAGACCCCACACCGCTCAAGAATCTCGCCACGTCCGCCGGGTGGGACCTCCACAGACTGAGAAGCGTGGTGATCCGTGTCTGTGAGGTGTGTTATGCACAACTGAGAAGAAGGCATCCAGTGTCTTCAGTCTGGAAGTTGTTACCTAGACATGAGGGGGGGTCTTGTGAGGATTATATGAAATAGATGTTTGCCATGTTAGACGAGATAGATGATGTCAAAATGGAGAGGAGAATGCGTAACTCGTGTATGTCTAGGGAGCATAGTTTTAGACGGGTTTATTTTTTAGACGGGTTTATTTTTGATGGAGTGCATTCTAAGACTGGGTTGGAGATGGTGGAAAATATTTTAGTATCTGTCGGGTTAAATCAGTGTAGATATGTTTTATGAGTGGTTTGTTTGTTGGAGGAGAGGTATCTGCGTATGTAGGGCAGTTATGGTGTTAGGCGGAGGTGAGCTTTTTCATTTCTGCTCGCTTGATGGATGGTGATTGGTTATTAAGTAATATGGGTGGGAGGGGTGATGTGAAGTTGCAAAGATATTGTTGCCAAGCATGCTGAAGTGTGCTGTTGTCAAGCATACTGAAGTGTGCCTTTGTTAAGCATGCTGAAGTGTGCTGTTGTTAGGCATGCTGAAGTGTGTTGTTGTCAAACATGCTAAGGGAGAGTGTATCGGAAACATTCTTGTTTCAATATTCATGCCTTTTAAGCGTGCTGTTGCTGAGCAATCGATGATTGTTCTGAGTATCCTATATTGTGTGATTTGTAGTTCGTTAGGTTTGCATTTGAAAGGATGGGCAAACAAGCAGGTGAGGCGTAGTTTAGGCTGGAGCAGAGGCATTGTTGTTCGAGGAATTTGAGGGACTCATTTTCTTGTGTAACGTTAACAGAAATGAACGACACTAGACTACATGATAATAATGTAATTGTTGTATAACGTCTTCACGGTTTTAGGGTACATATAGTATGGGAAGCTGTTAACTGTTGTGAAAGATGATCCTACGAAGTAAAGTCCGCAAGGAAGCCACTAGGGAGGGCTTTGAACCCTGTCGAACTCGTTATATTTTAAGCCAGGTTGTCCCTTCTTTCCCCTTTGGCCGACCTAAAAATATACGCTATAATTCTCGCGTGTTTTTCAACCAAATTATGATGGCGTGTTTTTTGGCTCCCGACACCAGCACGGAAAATATTTTTGTGTTATTGTTAATGCTCTTTTCATTATTGTCTTTGCAACCGTAGGGGGATGATATGCTCTCGGGCAAAATTGCGGTGTTTTGATTTGTATCATTTATGGTAACAGTGATATCCATTACTGTCCAAAAATTGTTGCTAACTGAGCCGTATACATACGTATATGCATTTCCCCTTAACCTGAGAGAGAGAGAGAGAGAGAGAGAGAGAGAGAGAGAGAGAGAGAGAGAGAGAGAGAGAGAGAGAGAGAAGGTGAGAGGGGAAAGAAGAACACTGAATAACTCAGGGAGGAGGAATTTAATTGGAGAACGGTCAGAAGATAGCCACCAAGCGATCAAGGAGAGGGAGGACTGGCTGTAGAGGAGAACCAGGTCGAGGTCAACGACCTTTCCAAGAGATTTGACCTTTGAGGAACGATCGTACGACCCTAGATCACGACGACGACGCGACCCTAGAGCACGACGACTCGACCCTTCAACTGGACGGCACGACTCGATTTTGTAGAAGAGAACCAGGCAGCGGAGGTCAACGAAATGCCTGGAGACTAAACCTATGAGAAACGATCGCACGACCCTCGAATACGACGACGAACACGACTCTAGAGCATAATGGCACGACCCCTTCACCTTGACGGCACGACTCTTCAGCACGACCTCACTGGGCACGATATGTCTGATCTTTGACTGGACTCTCGAGAGTCAGGCCAAGGGTCGTACCGTCGTGTCTAAGGGTCGCACTTTCGTTCTCAAAGGCCTTATGATTGTGCCATTGTGCCCAACGTATCGGTCCGTCGTGCTCAAGGGCCCTTCAGTCGTCTTAGTAGAGAAGAGGTTATTTCCCTCTTCAGTGGGAAAGCAGAAGTCACCCAGTAGGAGCCTCTTCCTTAAGGGAAGCAGGTGTCAGCAGACCCATTAAGCAGGCTGTATACCTTTCCTCTGCAGCAGGAAGCATGACCTCCCTCCGGAAGGGCTTAGAGGTGTCAGCAGGCCCGCTAAGCAGGCTGTAAACCTCACCTCGGCAGCAAGAAGCAGGACCTCCCTCCGGAAGGGCTTAGAGGTGTCAGCAGGCCCGCTAAGCAGGCTGTAAACCTCACCTCGGCAGCAAGAAGCAGGACCTCACTCCGGAAGGGCCAGAGGTGCCAGCAGGCCCGCTAAGCAGGCTGTATACTGCTCTTCAGCAACAAGAAGCAGGAGATCCCTCCGGAAGGTATAAGCTGATCCGTTAAGTAGGATCTATACCTCCTCGTTTTCTTTTTTTTTTTTCCCTCCTTGTTTCTTCTAACGTGCGTGAATCTCCCAGGAAGATTATCGGGGCTCCAGCAGGGGGAATTATACAACACATGGGTGGCAGGCAGGTGTTGGTGGTGGTGGTGGGAGAGGGAGAGTGTAGGGAGGCTAGAGGATGTCTTGGGGTTTAAAGTGTCAGGAAATATGTAGATGAGAGAGAGAGAGAGAGAGAGAGAGAGAGAGAGAGAGAGAGAGAGAGAGAGAGAGAGAGAGAGAGAGAGAGAGTACTGAGATGGAACGGTAATTACATGAGGAAGGAAGGTGATAAATGGGAAGGGAAGGAGGGAGGATGATGGTGAGAGAGGTAGGTAGGGAGGGAGGGAGGGAGGGAGACGGGCTGGAGGCATCTGACGAGCACTTCCTACTGATGGAGTCTTTTGATCAGAAGGTCGGCTGGCTGGGGGAATGGATCTGTGATTACCTCGAGGCTTCGACATTGTGTTTGTCCGTCTATTTATTTGTGTGTGTTTGTGTGTGTGTGTGTATGTGTTTGGGATTTTATGTTTATAAGAATGTGATTTTGAGTATATATATATATATATATATATATATATATATATATATATATTTTTTTTTTTTTTTTTTTTTTTTTTATACTTTGTCGCTGTCTCCCGCGTTTGCGAGGTAGCGCAAGGAAACAGACGAAAGAAATGGCCCAACCCCCCCCCCCCCATACACATGTACATACACATGTCCACACACGCAAATATACATACCTACACAGCTTTCCATGGTTTACCCCAGACGCTTCACATGCCTTGATTCAATCCACTGACAGCACGTCAACCCCCGTATACCACATCGCTCCAATTCACTCTATTCCTTGCCCTCCTTTCACCCTCCTGCATGTTCAGGCCCCGATCACACAAAATCTTTTTCACTCCATCTTTCCACCTCCAATTTGGTCTCCCTCTTCTCCTCGTTCCCTCCACCTCCGACACATATATCCTCTTGGTCAATCTTTCCTCACTCATTCTCTCCATGTGCCCAAACCATTTCAAAACACCCTCTTCTGCTCTCTCAACCACGCTCTTTTTATTTCCACACATCTCTCTTACCCTTACGTTACTTACTCGATCAAACCACCACACACCACACATTTTCCTCAAACATCTCATTTCCAGCACATCCATCCTCCTGCGCACATCTCTATCCATAGCCCACGCCTCGCAACCATACAACATTGTTGGAACCACTATTCCTTCAAACATACCCATTTTTGCTTTCCGAGATAATGTTCTCGACTTCCACACATTTTTCAAGGCTCCCAAAATTTTCGCCCCCTCCCCCACCCTATGATCCACTTCCGCTTCCATGGTTCCATCCGCTGACAGATCCACTCCCAGATATCTAAAACACTTCACTTCCTCCAGTTTTTCTCCATTCAAACTCACCTCCCAATTGACTTGACCCTCAACCCTACTGTACCTAATAACCTTGCTCTTATTCACATTTACTCTTAACTTTCTTCTTCCACACACTTTACCAATCTCAGTCACCAGCTTCTGCAGTTTCTCACATGAATCAGCCACCAGCGCTGTATCATCAGCGAACAACAACTGACTCACTTCCCAAGCTCTCTCATCCCCAACAGACTTCATACTTGCCCCTCTTTCCAAAACTCTTGCATTTACCTCCCTAACAACCCCATCCATAAACAAATTAAACAACCATGGAGACATAACACACCCCTGCCGCAAACCTACATTCACTGAGAACCAATCACTTTCCTCTCTTCCTACACGTACACATGCCTTACATCCTCGATAAAAACTTTTCACTGCTTCTAACAACTTGCCTCCCACACCATATATTCTTAATACCTTCCACAGAGCATCTCTATCAACTCTATCATATGCCTTCTCCAGATCCATAAATGCTACATACAAATCCATTTGCTTTTCTAAGTATTTCTCACATACATTCTTCAAAGCAAACACCTGATCCACACATCCTCTACCACTTCTGAAACCGCACTGCTCTTCCCCAATCTGATGCTCTGTACATGCCTTCACCCTCTCAATCAATACCCTCCCATATAATTTACCAGGAATACTCAACAAACTTATACCTCTGTAATTTGAGCACTCACTCTTATCCCCTTTGCCTTTGTACAATGGCACTATGCACGCATTCCGCCAATCCTCAGGCACCTCACCATGAGTCATACATACATTAAATAACCTTACCAACCAGTCAACAATACAGTCACCCCCTTTTTTAATAAATTCCACTGCAATACCATCCAAACCTGCTGCCTTGCCGGCTTTCATCTTCCGCAAAGCTTTTACTACCTCTTCTCTGTTTACCAAATCATTTTCCCTAACCCTCTCACTTTGCACACCACCTCGACCAAAACACCCTATATCTGCCACTCTGTCATCAGACACATTCAACAAACCTTCAAAATACTCATTCCATCTCCTTCTCACATCACCGCTACTTATTATCACCTCCCCATTTACGCCCTTCTTTCTTTTTTCAAACTATTCGCCATTTCCCGCATTAGCGAGGTAGCGTTAAGAACAGAGGACTGGGCCTTTGAGGGAATACCCTCACCTGGCCCCCTTCTCTGTTCCTTCTTTTGGAAAATTAAGAAAAAATAATGAGAGGGGAGGATTTCCAGCCCCCCGCTCCCTCCCCTTTTAGTCGCCTTCTACGACACGCAGGGAATACGTGGCAAGTATTCTTTGTCCCCTATCCCCAGGGATATATATATATATATATATATATATATATAGCAAGGTTATTAGGTACAGTAGGGGTGAGGGTCAAGTCAATTGGGAGGTGAGTTTGAATGGAGAAAAACTGGAGGAAGTGAAGTGTTTTAGATATCTGGGAGTGGATCTGTCAGCGGATGGAACCATGGAAGCGGAAGTGGATCATAGGGTGGGGGAGGGGGCGAAAATTTTGGGAGCCTTGAAAAATGTGTGGAAGTCGAGAACATTATCTCGGAAAGCAAAAATGGGTATGTTTGAAGGAATAGTGGTTCCAACAATGTTGTATGGTTGCGAGGCGTGGGCTATGGATAGAGATGTGCGCAGGAGGATGGATGTGCTGGAAATGAGATGTTTGAGGAAAATGTGTGGTGTGAGGTGGTTTGATCGAGTAAGTAACGTAAGGGTAAGAGAGATGTGTGGAAATAAAAAGAGCGTGGTTGAGAGAGCAGAAGAGGGTGTTTTGAAATGGTTTGGGCACATGGAGAGAATGAGTGAGGAAAGATTGACCAAGAGGATATATGTGTCGGAGGTGGAGGGAACGAGGAGAAGAGGGAGACCAAATTGGAGGTGGAAAGATGGAGTGAAAAAGATTTTGTGTGATCGGGGCCTGAACATGCAGGAGGGTGAAAGGAGGGCAAGGAATAGAGTGAATTGGAGCGATGTGGTATACAGGGGTTGACGTGCTGTCAGTGGATTGAATCAAGGCATGTGAAGCGTCTGGGGTAAACCATGGAAAGCTGTGTAGGTATGTATATTTGCGTGTGTGGACGTGTGTATGTACATGTGTATGGGGGGGGGGGGGTTGGGCCATTTCTTTCGTCTGTTTCCTTGCGCTACCTCGCAAACGCGGGAGACAGCGACAAAGTATAAAAAAAAATATATATATATATATATATATATATATATATATATATATATATATATATATATATATATATATAGAGAGAGAGAGAGAGAGAGAGAGAGAGAGAGAGAGAGAGAGAGAGAGAGAGAGTCTGGCTGTTAAACCACCTCAGACTTCCAAACAACCAGAGAACAGCAACAGGTTTCCTCAACCTCGTGCTGAGCATTCATACGCCACCCAAGTTTGACAACACGAAGACTAACTCAGTCTGTTATAACAATCACCAAGGAAGTCAGACCGACCAGGACAACAGCATATCTCTCTCTTAGTGACTTTACGTGGGCCAGCAGCGTTCAGACAGCACCAACCAACGCAGTTACAGCAATAGCAAGACCCCCCCTCACACTGTGAACTTAAACGAGCCGCCAGAGAGCTACGCCCTAGTGACGAAAATCATCATCCAACGAAGTTATGTAGTTTTAGATCCAGCGTCTGTGTCATCATGACCTAACAAGACTACAAGAACAAACCTGGTTTCATTTTCAGTGAAAATACAATACTTAATCACCCGCTGCCTGACGGAGCTACAGGAAATGAATCAGTGTAAGAACATGTTAACAGCCAAGAAAGGTCAGGCAGGCCATGATCACCTGACTCCCCTCACTGGCTTCCACACCCGAGGCTCCACACACACATGTTACTGCGAAGACCTACAAACGCAGATATCTTTTGTGTCCCTTGGTATCCCATGTCACCATCCACACATACAGCACAGGGAAAAGCAGCCCTAACTGCATCATAACGAAGGACGTCAGGTGATGCTATCGTAACTTCTGCTCAGCCTAGGCCCAGCAAGACCCATAATCGGCTCACAGCATCTTTAGGTATGGAAAGGCCTTCCCGTCGCCAGTGTCCCTGTCTGCCATCGGAATTATCTGCGACTTCGTCTGCGATCATCCAGAGCTACAAGCACCCATTGAACAGTTCCCATCATCATCATGGAGAAGCTCCTTCGTGCCTGCACTACCCAGTCTCCCTCCCGGCACACACTGATGTCGTCTTCCTGTTCCTCCAGCGGGAAGGTGTAGCCATGTGTTGTCCAGTACGACCAACGTTCATCATCATCATCATCATCCACACATGTACCATCTGGAAAACAACATCCCTCAACATTCTTTCCCCTCCGACTGGCCACGTATTGCCGCTTCGTGGACGACATCTACGTGGTGGTCAGTGAGGAAGAAGAAGACCATCCTGCCCGTCTCAAGGAGGCTATAGAGACCACCTCAGTCCTGAAATTTATTCATGAACTTTCCTTGACGCTCTTGCCAACGACACTTCCGTTCAGTACGCCACTTCTGTTGGCAAAAGAAAAAAAAAATAATATCCCTTTGGTCTTGGACACAGCGTAAATGGCACGAGTGAATGTTAGCGATACAAGACTGGCGTCGTCAAGGCCTTCCTAAACCGAGCTTCTAAAAGACATCTTCCAAATAGGATTTATTCCACAGCGGGACCCAACTCTAGAACAGAATCTCATCGGCAACGGATTCTCCGAGCATATTCGCCTCCTCCTGAGCGCCAGTAACAGTTTGATTCCATCAGCCTCACAGGAACAACACAAGATCTGTCGTAACCAGATGTCCTCAACTTAGAAAACAGCGGACGAAACTATACTCCGTAGCGTCATCCTCCAGCGGCGTCAAATGTCCACATGCTAGTGACCCAACTCAAACTTGTACTCTACATGAAGCCGAGAATCTCATAGTGGCCTACGCACCCCTTACCTGGCACCCAATTCCCCCCTCCAGAGGTCCCATGTGAATTATGAACCCGCATGTCAAGAAAGAGACTCTTGATTCATTAATAACCAAAAGCATGTGGGAGACAGAGCCATCCTCCTCTATACACGTATCAACATATCACAAATAGAATCACCACATTCACTTCAGCACGTTAGAGAATTTAGGCGTCTTCACATCACAGAAGCCCTCTTAATACTAGGGTAAATGACCCATAATCATTCCACAAAACACCGGAACAGGATCGTATGCTACAGATGCTGAACACCAACCAGGGAGAGGCTGAGATCGTCATTAGGCTAATGGAGTTTTCCACCTGCTTTGTACCGCCACTCTGCCACATTTACGTCCGCTTCTCTCACGTGAAACCTGCTTACTTCCCAGCCTAACTTACTCCTCTCTCTCTCTCTCTCTCTCTCTCTCTCTCTCTCTACGGGACCAATATCTATGGAAGAGTCCTGCTGTTCTCCAAGGCTGCGCCACTTCCAGTAATAGGGAAATGTAGATTCTCTGAGAGTGGGAATTTCTTTGAGGAGACTATACTCCCAACGATTCAGCCTCGGCGAAGGTAACTTTCCAGTCAAGGTGTACCCTCAAGCAGGTGGCGTCCGGTAATACAGACACATACCATACATATATATATATTTTTTTTTTTTTTCATACTATTTGCCATTTCCCGCGTTAGCGAGGTAGCGTTAAGAACAGAGAACTGGGCCTTAGAGGGAATATCCTCACCTGACCCCCTTCTCTGTTCCTTCTTTTGGAAAATTAAAAAAAAAGCAAGAAAGGGGAGGATTTCCAGCCACCCGCTCCCTCCCCTTTTAGTCGCCTTCTACGACACGCAGGGAATACGTGGGAAGTATTCTTTCTCCCCTATCCCCAGGGATAACATATATATATATATATATATATATATATATATATATATATATATATATATATATATATTTTTTTTTTTTTTTTTTTTTTTTATTTTACTTTGTCGCTGTCTCCCGCGTTTGCGAGGTAGCGCAAGGAAACAGACGAAAGAAATGGCCCCCCCCCCCATACACATGTATATACATACGTCCACACACGCAGATATACATACCTACACAGCTTTCCATGGTTTACCCCAGACGCTTCACATGCCTTGATTCAATCCACTGACAGCACGTCAACCCCGGTATACCACATCGCTCCAATTCACTCTATTCCTTGCCCTCCTTTCACCCTCCTGCATGTTCAGGCCCCGATCACACAAAATCTTTTTCACTCCATCTTTCCACCTCCAATTTGGTCTCCCTCTTCTCCTCGTTCCCTCCACCTCCGACACATATATCCTCTTGGTCAATCTTTCCTCACTCATTCTCTCCATGTGCCCAAACCACTTCAAAACACCCTCTTCTGCTCTCTCAACCACGCTCTTTTTATTTCCACACATCTCTCTTACCCTTACGTTACTCACTCGATCAAACCACCTCACACCACACATTGTCCTCAAACATCTCATTTCCAGCACATCCATCCTCCTGCGCACAACTCTATCCATAGCCCACGCCTCGCAACCATACATATTTCTTTCTTGTATCTGCCATGGTGATGTGATCATTACACGAAAGTGCACTTGGGAGCTTATCGTGTTTTATATCCTAGTGGACAAAAAGGAATATGTATGTATGTATCTATGTTTAAGCACGTATATAAGCGTCCCTTGTTGATGAAAACTGTATACATCACAACAGGCGTAAGAAGCACAGGAGAAATACTCCTTCAACATAACACAACAACAAAAGCCGTGTTCCGCGGCAGATTTGTTGTATGTATACATCCCTCACTCTATGGCTGCCATTGTTCGCTGGCTTACCGGCGCGGGTGATTAATCTTGTATGGAGGTGAAGACTGTATACGAGGTTTGGTCTGACCAGAGATGGATGGGGCACCTCACATTCTTCCGTGTTCCCCGCAGAGCCCGGCAGGCTATAGTGGGAAGTTGGGAAGGGCTGGTGAAAGCCGATAAGTGTGGGATTGTGGCTGAATTTTTCATTTTTTTTTTGAGCACCATGGTGTCGGCCCTCGGGCGCGGCTCGTACGGCGCTTGAGCACGGCGGTGTCGGTCCTAGGGCACGGCTCGCACGGCGCTTGGGCACGACGGTGTCGGCACTCGGGCGCGGCTCGTACGGCGCTTGAGCACGGCGGTGTCGGTCCTAGGGCACGGCTCGCACGGCGCTTGGGCACGACGGTGTCGGCACTCGGGCACGGCTCGTACGGCGCTTGGGCACGACGGTGTCTACCCTCGGGCACGGCTCGTACGGCGCTTGAGCACGACGGTGTCGGCCCTCGGGCACGGCTCGTACGGCGCTTTAGCACGACGGTGTCGGCCCTCGGGCACGGCTACTGCGACACCGGAGCACGAAATCTCGTCTCTTGATCGACCGAGCACGGCGATCCGACCTTTGAGCACGACGGGGCGATCCTTAAGCAACGACGGTACGACGACCCTTGGGGGGATGATGATCTGGCCCTGGACCCGACAACAAAGGGTAGAGTACCTCAGGGTATATAGTCGTGCGCAACGACGCCGTGCAGTCGTCGTGTTCAAGGTTCGTCTCGTCTTGCTCAAGTGTCGTGTCGTCTCATTGCTCGAGTATAAGAACCTTAGAACTCAAGTGGTTTTAAAGAATCTAACGTTAAAATCAAATAAGCTTTTTTTTTTTTCCTATCATTTTTATTTACCATGGACCAACGCTCTACAAGACTGCGAGGGACCCTATATATATGTATGTATGTATGTATATATATATATATATATATATATATATATATATATATATATATATATATATATATATATATATATATGCATCATCTTCACACTGCCGCTGTAAGTACAGTTAGGGTTTAGGCTAAGTCTCCCAATGACATCTTTGAACTTTTGTGTTCATATACCAAAACTGAGATCTGTTACTGGGCAAGTGTATGTATTCACTCAGGGAATGTATATGGCTAAAGTCTTACCCAGATATAATGCCATTCTCTAAGGTGGCATAAGACTGATTTATGAATGCCTACAGTGTTTGTGGCCTCAACACACACACACACACACACACACATATACAAAGGTTGGTCCATTTCCACTCACACGGGGGAGGCCTCCATCTCGTCCATTGTGTGATTCACGGCACCTTAACATCGCCTCCAGAGTCTTAGCAGTTAAAAGGTCACTTGTTGTGGAATATTAAAAGGTGTGAATTATTATCAAAGTTTGGTAGGAGTGTAGCCTTTGCTGGCATTTCGGTCCAGCATTATGTGTTCCTGATGGCCAGGTAGTACATGACTCATCACGTAACTCTTAATATCATGTCACATAGAACGTGATTCACGTCACGTGAAACAGCACATGACACTTAGCGCATGATTCACGTCACGTAGCACCTGATAATTTGCCGTCAGTAAAGCCAACGATTCACGTAACACGTAACACATCTGGAAATTCTTAACACGCATAACCTGATTCATGAAGCCTAACACCTGATTCATGAAGCCCAACACTTGATTCATGAAGCCCAACACTTGATTCATGAAGCCCAACACCTGATTCATGAAGCCCAACACCTGATTCATGAAGCCCAACACCTGATTCATGAAGCCCAACACCTGATTCATGAAGCCCAACACTTGATTCATGAAGCCCAACACCTGATTCATGAAGCCCAACACCTGATTCATGAAGCCCAGCACTTGATTCATGAAGCCCAACACTTGATTCATGAAGCCCAACACCTGATTCATGAAGCCCAACACCTGATTCATGAAGCCCAACACCTGATTCATGAAGCCCAACACCTGATTCATGAAGCCCAGCACTTGATTCATGAAGCCCAGCACTTGATTCATGAAGCCCAGCACTTGATTCATGAAGCCCAACACTTGATTCATGAAGCCCAGCACTTGATTCATAACGGTAAACACAGGTGATTCGCGATGCATAGCACTTTATATTTCACGACATATACACACATTTGAGTCACGTCACTAAACATTATCGAAATAAAAAAAAATATCGGTAAAATTTTTTTTTGAGAAATTTAAGAAATATTTTCAACTCCCTTTTGTTCCTGAGTTATATCCTGGCCATCTGTCAGGGTGTTTGTGAAAAAAAAAAAATGATAATTCTCCTTTCGTTTGATAACAATATAATTTCCACCCAACACCCCGCCTTTCTGAAAACCTATTTCCTGGTCCTAGATTATTATATATGTTTCTCCCCTCGTTTCCTTTACGTTTTTTATTTCGGCCTCTGCTTCAATTTATTGAATCCTCGATTTAAGAATATATTTTTTTTTAGGTGCTAAACTCATAGCTATATCGATGAAGGGTGTTCTAAGAGTAATAATGGTTATATATATCAATGCAACATAATGTAATGTAATATAACATAATATATCATAGTATACCATCATTGCAATAGCGAAACACACCAAATGTTATTAGGAGAAATATAATGGCGTGATGTTGCCCGCAAGAGCAACATCACGCAATGCTTGCCAACAGTTCCATTATATCACAACATCACGAAATAAAGAACACCGGGCGTAGGGGATAAGAATGTCTTTTCAACACACACACACACACACACACACACACACACACACACACACACACACACCAGATGAAAGGAACGGAGCAACCCTGCTATCACTTTTTCCCAGCGAGGAAGTGCAGGCTGCATTATGAAATTATTAGTAAACGAATAAAGGAGGAACGCGGGAGGGGAGGAGGGGGGATGGGGAATGAGAAAGAAAATAAGCCTTGACAATATTTCAAACTCAGAGGATCATATACATATATATATATATATATATATATATATATATATATATATCTTTCTTTCTTGTCTTTCAAACTCTTCGCCATTTCCCGCGTTAGCGAGGTAGCGTTAAGAACAGAGGACTGGGCCTCTGAGGGAATAGCCTCACCTGGCCCCCTTCTCTGTTCCTTCTTTTAGAAAATTAGAAAAAAATAATGAGAGGGGAGGATTTCCAGCCCCCTGCTCCTTCCCCTTTTAGTCGCCTTCTACGACACGCAGGGAATACGTGGGAAGTATTCTTTCTCCCCTATCCCCAGGGATAATATATATATATATATATATATATATATATATATATATATATATATATATATATATATATATATATATATATATGCATATTCGCCATGTCCCGCGCTATCGAGGTAGCGTTAAGAACAAAGGACTGAGCCTTAGAGGAAGTATTCTCACTTGGCCCCCCCTTTTCTGTTCCTTCTTTCGGAAAATTAGAAACGAGAGAGGGGAGGATTTCCAGCCCCCCCGCTCCCTTCCCTTTAAGTCGCCTTCTACGACACGCAGGGAATAAGTTTATGGTAGAAATTTTTACCCAACGACCATCCGTCAGTAAAGGGCTTTGAGGCAAAACAACGTTCATCTTACTCGGCTAAAGATCTTTTAAACGCCCATACATTACCATGTCCACGGACTTTTAAAGAATTGATTCTGGAAAATATGGCTTAACTGTTACATAATGCAAAAGTGTACATTATTTCTATCTGCCCTCCAATACGATATACATTTTAGGTTTTATGTACACGTGGAGAACATACTCGCCTTACAGTATACATATATATGATTTGAGAGACTCGGAAGAGAAAACAAGAAATCTCAAGAGCGAGGTGGCAATAAATGGTATAATGGCGTGCTCCACGAAAACGTATGCTTTTCACAGAAAAGAAAAGAAAACTTTGAGTCTCGCACGTATATTAAAGGGGAAAAAAAAATTTGAACACGTGGAGGTTTTGGAGTTTTAGAGGTAAATGTGGTGATTCATGGAAGAGGCCTTACCACATATTTTTCGTCCACTGAATCTCTCTCTCTCTCTCTCTCTCTGAATCTGTTTCAGTGGCAGTAGGACTGCATCAGCTGGGTCGAGAGAGGTTTGCGGATTTGTGAACACAAACTTTTTCTATTAAGAAAAGATTTAATCTTTTCTTATACTATCTTTTCTTATATTTTCTCTCCTTTTTATGTTTTCTTTTTTATCAATATCCTATATTTTTTTTTCTATTTTGTGAGGTCTAGTTAGTAAGGAAGCATGATTTATGCTATCTCTACAATGTTTTAATTAAAGAGAACGTAATACGTATATGTATGACGGAATATAATTCTCTCTCTCTCTCTCTCTCTCTCTCTCTCTCTCTCTCTCTCTCTCTCTCTCTCTCTCTCTCTCTCTCTCGTTGCAGTACTGCCAGCTGCACGATGTAA
>NC_092240.1:14025000-14037500 GCF_036320965.1 Panulirus ornatus | reverse complement strand
TATATATATGTATATATATATATATATATATATATATATATATATATATATATGTATATATATATATCATATGTAGTTACTCATACTTGTGAAACACCGTTATGAGAAAATTCGCTGGGAAAACAAACACGGGCGCTCCAAGATTTTGGCTGCGTTTCGAGCCGTCATCAAGGGTTCTTCATACTGGCGTTATGACATGGTCGAAACCTTGATGTTTCAGAGAGATTATATTTCCTTCAATCTCTCTCTCTCTCTCTCTCTCTCTCTCTCTCTCTCTCTCTCTCTCTCTCTCTCTCTCTCTCTCTCTCTCTATTTACATATGTAGGAGTATGTAATGTGCAAGTCCATTTACCATTGCTTGCCCGGGATCTGTGTGCGCCGCGCCCCCCCAAAGGACATATGAATAACGAGCAGTGAGGATACGTGACCCAACGGCTCCGGCTGATCCAAAGCTGCCCATTTTAGACTACGTCTTATGGTCCACGAGATCCCACGTCGCCTCATGTCGGATGACGCGGACCATAAACCTTTGGTCTGAGGAGGGAAACATTTGATCCGCCTTAGCTGAACTGTTACGCCCGCTAGTTGCTATCATGGTAGAGAATGATATCTTATTTGTTTATTACACTTTGTCGCTGTCTCCCGCGTTAGCGAGGGAGCGCTAGGAAACAGACGAAAGAATGGCCCAACCCACCCACATACACATGTATATACACACGATGATATATATATATATATATATATATATATATATATATATATATATATATATATATATATATATATATATCCCTGGGGATAGGGAAGAAAGAATGCTTCCCACTTATTCCCTGCGTGACATAGAAAGCGACTAAAAGGGGAGGGAGCGGGGGGCTGGAAATCCTCCCATCCCGTTTTTCAATTTTCCAAAATGGAGACCGGAGAAGGGGGCCAAGTGAGGATATTCCCTCTAAGGCTCAGTCCAATGTTCCTACCGCTACCTCGCTAACACGGGAAATGGCGAATATATATATATATATATATATATATATATATATATATATATATATATATATATATATATACACGTAAAATGTTGTACTGTGGTAATGAATCTAATTTACATTTAACTTCCCCTCAGAAATGTCAGAAGATGCACCCTCACGTGCAAGAAAAAAAAAAGAGAAAAAAGAAAAAGGTATAATATGCAAACCATTTGCCCCCCCCCCCCCCCGCGCCTCAGCCCTCCCCAACCATCACCTTTAAGGGCCAGTCAAGAGCATCAAACTAGGCATGACCGACCAAACAACCCGGTAGAGAGGCCAAATTCCTTCTACCCCCTCCTCCATTCCCTCCCTCCCTCCATTCCCTCCCTGACTAAGAGGTGCGTGCCTTCAATAACAGAGGTTGTTATTACGTCCACCTGATATAATGCAAATGGATTTTCTGTGTGCTATTTGTATCCGCGGGTGTGAGGCCGGCCGCTCTCCGCCCTCCCCTCCCTGAGGTGAGTACACAGTCAGTCCCAGAGGTCGTTCCCCAGTGCTATTCCTCCTCGCTGGGAAGCACTTGAAACTCTGGAAAGGATGGCTGTTGAATATAGAAGGCCCAGGGAGACTATTCTTGGCTCATAACTGCGCCACCGCTGCGGTTGAAGCAGCGGCCTTCCAATGCCGTATGCGGTCACTGGTGTGTGTGTGTGTGTGTGTGAGAGAGAGAGAGAGAGAGAGAGAGAGAGAGAGGTAGTGAGAGAAGAGAGAGAGAGAGAGAGAGAGAGAGAGAGAGAGAGAGAGAGAGAGAGAGAGGTCATGCGGTATCCAGCGTCTCTTACCCTCCTCCCATTCACTCGCTCCCTCAGGAGGTTCGTTCGAGGCTTCGCCCAAA
Source organism: Panulirus ornatus (assembly GCF_036320965.1). Classification (NCBI taxonomy): domain Eukaryota; kingdom Metazoa; phylum Arthropoda; class Malacostraca; order Decapoda; family Palinuridae; genus Panulirus; species Panulirus ornatus. The sequence continues at coordinate 14,035,637 of NC_092240.1, read as the reverse complement.
TTATACTAACGGTAATGCCTGGTGATCGCCCCAACTTCCCGACCGTTTACGTGTGGTCTTGGACTCCCAGAGACAAAGGCCGAGGTCTTCACCTGTCTGGTTGATGTGCCTCAGGTCGTTGCCTGACTGGCAGATGGCAGTAGACACCAAAACCTCGCCGGCAAGAAGGACCTCGATGAAGGTCGTCGACAACCTCACGCTCACTAGCTAACGGTCGTCTTATCTTTGAAGTCTTAACCTTTACTTACTCACTTGCTTACTTGCTCTTCATGAGTTGATGACAAGATATATGATACCTGGACCTGGGAAGCCCTACTCTACGTATCGAAAGAAGGTAAAGTATACGCATATATATATATATATATATATATATATATATATATATATATATATATATATATATGCGTATACTTTACCTTCTTCCGATGCGTAGAGTAATAGATATGTTCATGTAATGTCCCACAGAGGATCACAAGGACTCCTTCAGTTATCCCTCAGGGCTGTTGAACCCAAGGGATAGGTGCCAGGGTTTGGGAGAGGAGGAGGATACGAGAATCTCCGAGCCATGCTACTTGTCTGGTGATGAATAACGGATGGTATATCTCGGTATATTCAAGTATATATGAGCGTTTTACGAACCAAATGCTTTTTGGAACTTATTCATTCAGCCGTAGATAGACAGACAGACACTAGACGAGCGTAGAGAGGCACACATATATAGATGGATCCAATCAGATATACGGACATAAACGGATAGTAAAGAAAACAAGCTACATCCAATCCTCATTAGCTAGTCTTTCTTGTGTGTGTGTGTGTGTGTGTGTGTGTGTGTGTGTGTGGAGGGAGCTGGGCACTCCACCCCCAGTAGGGTTCCACCCCGACACTCCAGGCAGCAAATTGCCTTCCCCCAGGACTCGTCTTAGGGTTAAATACACTTACGGGAGCTGCTGAGGGTGAAAGGAAGAAAGACAAATTTAAGAGGAATAATCGCAAGTAAAGGAAGCATAAAAGAAACATATATATATATATATATATATATATATATATATATATATATATATATATATATATATATATATATATATATTTCTCTGTCACAACCCGAGTCACAGAATGAGAATATTTCGAAGCGATGTAAAGCCTAAGCAAACAAATATCCACGACGAGGATTTACTCAATGATACACAGATACAGATCGCAGGCTTAGGGAATCCAAGGTCTTCAGCGACTCGTATCTTACATATAGTTTACCTTTCGTCTTACGTCTTGAAGGTCCGTCCGATAGATATCTCCATTTGGGAAGAGCGGGAAGAGGATTAGGGGAAATCATACATCGTGAAAACGTCAAGTAATCGTAAGAAATAGTAACTTTAATAAGGGTTGAAACTCACTTATCCACGAAAGAGCAGCAGCGACTGTGAACGATATCTTGTATGTATGTGATGATGATAGATGTGAAACATGAATAGATTTTTTCACGTTGATGGTCGCAGACTTTGTATCTACAGCACGTAATGAAAGGATTCCATAAAGTGTACGACAACGATCCTAAGAAAATGTGAGGTAGCAGTATTTCTCGGTAACAGATATGGTTAAGAGAAAAATGGTAGGGAATGTGTGGGTCTGGAGTTTGTTCGAAAGAATGTATACTTAGAGAAAAAGAAGGATTTGTGTGTGGTATTTTGGGTCTGGAGAAGGCATACGAAAAGGTAGATAGAAATGATTTGTAGAAAGGTTGAAGAATATATGGTGAGGGAGGAAACCTGCTAGAAGCAGTGATAAGTTTTTATCAAAGGTGTTAGGCATGTGTACGAGTAGGAAGAGAGAAGAGTGAATGGTTCCAAGTGAAGGTTAGTCTGTGGCAGAGGTGCTTGGCCTCACAATGGCAATTTACCTTGTTTATGGATGTGGTGGTGAGGGAAGTAAATGCGAGAGGCTTAGAGAAAGGCGAGTATGTATTCTATAGGGGATGCGATGGCCTGCGAAGTGAGTCAGTTGTTGCTTGCTGATGACACAGCACTGGTGGGAAACTTCATTGAGAAAATGCAGAATATTGGTGACTGGGATTGAAAGAGTGTGCGAAATGAGGAAGCTGAGAGTAAATGTGAATAAAAGTAAGGTTATAAGGTTTGGAAAGGTAGAGGGACAGGTTAGATGGAGTGTAAGTCTGAATGGAGAGAAATTGGAGGAAGTGAAGTGGTAGCAAATGCAGCCATGGAAGCGGAAGTAAGTCATGGGGTAGGTGAGTGGGCAAAAGTTCTAGGATCACTGAAGAAATTAGTGGAGTGAAATCATCATGTAGGAGGGCGAAAGTGGGTATGTATGAAAGTATAGTAGTTCCAGCAATCTTATATAGATAAGAGGGGCTATAGACGAAGATGTGAAGATGAGTGTGGATGTAATGGAAATTAGATGTTTGAGGATAATTTGTGGTGTGAGGTGGTTTGATCGAGTCGGTAACGAAAGGTTAAGAGAGATGTGTGGTAATAAAAAGTAGTGTTGTTGAGAGAGCTGAAGAGGGTAGGTTGAGATGGTTTGGACATATGAAGAGAATGAGTGAGGAAAGGTTGACAAAGAGGATATATGTGTCAAAGGTTGAGGGAACAAGGAGAAGGAAGGACCAAATTGGAGATGGAGTGAAAAAGATTTTGAGAAAACGGGGCCTGAACATGCAGGAGGGTGAAAGGCGTGCACGGAAGAGAGTGAATTGGAACGCTCTTGTATACAGGGGTCGACTTGCTGCCAGTGGACTGAACCAGGACATGTGAGGCGGCCGTGAGAAACCATGGGAAGGTCTGTGGAACGTGTTAGTGGATGACAGCTGGAGGAAGAATGTAAGCGAATGAATGTACGGGAACGCCAAGCTCATTTGATATTCTGATGCGTGGCGTCAGAAGCGTGAGTGAATTATGCATTTTCGTGTGAAGTCACTGATCTTGCGAAAGACCGCAGAATCTGAATAGAAAGAGAATAAATCGGAAGAAATCTTGAGCTACTGTTAAGACGGGCGCAATGAGGTGTGAGGAAGAACACATGAAGCGTGAGTGGGAACGCACGAACTGCGAGAGTGAGAAAAGGTTGTTTAAGAGGATGACATGAGTGTATATATATATGAAGTCAGTCACGTCTGTCTGTGGACCCAAATGCGGCTTTTTAGAGCAGAGAACACCAGTTACCCCGCGAGATCTACGGCCAGCTACACTTCGATATTTTCCTTCAGGGAGGCGACCGGAAAAGGACGAAAAGGGAGATTAGAGGCGGTGGGGGATTATAGATAATGGGGTATTAGGGATGGTGGGGGATCTTAGATGAAAGGGATTTTCTTTTTCTTCTTATGGGGAGGTTGTTGTGGGTGCTGGGGCTTTTGTAAGGGGAGGAAGGAGTAGTATTAGTGTGTCTGATTTCCTTCGTCCAAAACAGGATGACAAGATGTCATATATATATATATATATATATATATATATATATATATATATATATATATATATATATATATATGTATATGCTGAAGGCTCCAGTCATGAACAAAAGTCCACATCAATGCCGGGCCTTCTCTGAAATAGAGAGAATTATGAGACGGAAAGAGAAGACAAGGGAAAGTATACACGAACTTTGGGGGAAGTGAAAAAAAGTCACGGAGGCATAATGGTCTATTTTCAAATCCAATACAGTTACGGCTTTTCACAAGTCGTCCTCAGCTGGAATGATATCAGGTACAGAGAAAACCAATATATATATATATATATATATATATATATATATATATATGAAGTGTCCCCCTAACTCGACTTGACCCATTACTTAACCTATCACAAGACCTTGCACTTACTGCTGATTAAGTGACTCCCTACCCACTTCATAATCCAGCTGCTTTACATATTCGTTTTTAACCTCATTACAAATAAATTTGCTCAGTGAGAATTGGCCCTCAGATACATTAAAATTATACACAGGGCTAATGAGACTGGGTTCGATAATTCTGCGTTTAACAGAATTATGAGATTTATAAAAAAAAAAACAGTGTTACAGCTGTTGAAACCAAAATGAAAACTTTGACCGTAGTGTTGATTTAATCAGCAGTAATATTGCTTTTAAATCTAATAATTATGTTAAACGCAAAGTTGTCGAATCCAGCCTCAATTGCCCCTGTGCATAATTTTGATGTATCTGAGGGCCAATTCTCTCATTTAACAAAATTTATACGTAATAAGGTTAAAAGGTAGGTGGAACTGCCTGCTACAGGTTTAGGAAGAGTGGATGGGGTTTTTACATAACCACTAGGCAAGGCTAGATGTCACATAGGCCATGCAATGGGCCAGGTCGTGTCAAGGGGAAACACGGCAGGTGTATAACCTGGTTCTCTCTGTTGCTTATGTCATTCTTCTGGAGAAGGGATTGTGTGGAGCCGAAGCTGCATTGGATTTCATGATAGATTCATCATGTCTTTGTGAAGTATGACTTTTGCTTTCATATATAGATAGATAGATAGAGATAGATAGATAGATATAAGATAGGTCCTCATGTCTTTGTAGTGTGGTTTTTTTTCTACCTTCATATTTTGATAGGTAGATAGATAGATGTAGATATTACCAAGCTTCTCTCTCTCTCTCTCTCTCTCTCTCTCTCTCTCTCTCTCTCTCTCTGTCTGTCTGTCTGTCTGTCTGTCTGTCTGTCTCTCTCTCTCTCTCTCTCTCTCTCTCTCTCTCTCTCTCTCTCTCTCTCTCTCTCTCTCTCTCTCTCTCTCTCTCTCACTCTGTCTGTCTGTCTGTCTGTCTGTCTGTCTGTCTCTCTCTCTCTCTCTCTCTCTCTCTCTCTCTCTCTCTCTCTCTCTCTCTCTCTCTCTCTCTCTCCTGCTCACAGCTCACACATGAACACTCGATAACAACCAACTCGCATGACTGGTTCGTATAAAACTCGAGATATTTTCCCGTAGTGAGCCTTAAATATTAGACCTGCCTTACTTTTGGCACGATTTCGTCGTAAATATTTGTAAGAACTCGTAAGTAAGTAAGCACTCGTAAGTAAGTACTCGTAATTAAGTAAGCACTCGTAAGTAAGTACTCGTAATTTATTAAGCACTCGTAACTAAGTACTCGTAATTAAGTAAACACTCGTAAGTAAGTACTCGTAATTAAGTAAGCACTCGTAAGTAAGTAAGCACTCGTAAGTAAGTAAGCACTCGTAAGTAAGTACACGTAAGTAAGTAAGCACTCGTAAGTACGTACACGTAATTAAGTAAGCACTCGTAAGTATTCGTAAGTAGGTAAGCACTCGTAAGTAAATAAGTACTTGTTAGCAAGTAGGTACTCGCAAGTAAGTGAGTACTAGTAAGCAAGTGAGTATGTACTGTCTACCATCTCGTCTTAGGCACGAGTAAGTGACTAAAACCTCGTATCCAAATCTGGGAGACGTGCATTTGATATGATAATGGGTAATGGATATAGTTGGGGCCGATTGTCTGTGGTGATACACCCTTTAATTAGTTCGTCTTGCACATTTTGGACAGTTGTGAGTAAGCAGCGCCATGAAAGAAGTACCAGCATTACCTTCACATTCCTAAATACGAATCAAAATACAGAGTGAACGTCAGAGAGAGAAAAGAAAAAAGAAGAAAAAAAACACCAGGGGTCTATTGAATCCGTAGCTACCATATGTATATGTGTGTGTGTGGGAGAGAGAGAGAGAGAGAGAGAGACCACCACCACGACCACGCAATGATCACAGGCCATCCAAATCCTCCCATCCCAGAATAACATTGTTAGGGAGCTTTTCCCTTGCCACTGTGTGTGTGTGTGTGTGTGAAGGAAGCTCTTGCCGATTAGCAGAAGTCGAGCTGGGCAGGAGAGCGAGGCCCGTCCATCGAGGAAGCTAAACACCCAGAGGGTCGCATTTTCCTGATTGCACGGGACCCTGGAGGGGTTTGGAAGCCCCCCCTAGTCATTTGCGGATTACCCCGAACGGTCGACGCTCCGTGCGGGAAATGTAACATCGGGGGCGTCACGGTATATAGTTGCGGCCGTTGTAGATAGACAGATAGATAAATAGATAAAATAGAAGAAAGATACATAGATAGATGACTGGAAGGTGGTTAGATAGATGAATAGATATAGATTCGTTTAGATATGCATCAGCAAAGAGGCTGAAAGTAATCTCTTTTACTACTTCCTTCAGTAGGACTTAATTTTCCAAGCGAGCGTCTCTTAAGGAACCAGCATGGAAGGTGTGTGTTGGGAGGTTGTCATTCGTTCAGCTCGTCCCTCGTCGGGTGACCTCCTCATTGTGACGACATGTCCCTGCAGATGCTTCTTCTGTGACGGGAGAACCGAGGGTTGGACGTCTCCCAAGGCGGCCTCGTACACACGCTCCCTACTGACGTTCGCAAGATGATAAGGATTTTGGAATAGATATTTGATTCTAGGATATATATATATATATATATATATATATTTATTACCAAATGGCGTCCTAGCTTCGTCTCTTCGATGTATATCAACTGCCTTATATTTTTCTCTTATGTCTCCCCTGATGTGATTATTACACGAAAGAGCACTTGGGAACTTATCGTGTTTCATTTTCCCCGTGGGCTCATAGGAATATATATATATATATATATATATATATATATATATATATATATATATATATATATTTTTTTTTTTTTTTTTTGTCGCTGTCTCCCGCGTTTGCGAGGTAGCGCAAGGAAACAGACGAAAGAAATGGCCCAACCCACCCCCATACACATGTATATACATACGTCCACACACGCAACTATACATACCTACACAGCTTTCCATGGTTTACCCCAGACGCTTCACATGCCTTGATTCAATCCACTGACAGCGCGTCAACCCCGGTATACCAGATCGCTCCAATTCACTCTATTCCTTGCCCTCCTTTCACCCTCCTGCATGTTCAGGCCCCGATCACACAAAATCTTTTTCACTCCATCTTTCCACCTCCAATTTGGTCTCCCTCTTCTCCTCGTTCCCTCCACCTCCGACACATATATCCTCTTGGTCAATCTTTCCTCACTCATTCTCTCCATGTGCCCAAACCATTTCAAAACATCCTCTTCTGCTCTCTCAACCACGCTCTTTTTATTTCCACACATCTCTCTTACCCTTACGTTTCTCACTCGATCAAACCACCTCACACCACACATTGTCCTCAAACATCTCATTTCCAGCACATCCATCCTCCTGCGCACAACTCTATCCATAGCCCACGCCTCGCAACCATACAACATTGTTGGAACCACTATTCCTTCAAACATACCCATTTTTGCTTTCCGAGATAATGTTCTCGACTTCCACACATTCTTCAAGGCTCCCAGAATTTTCGCCCCCTCCCCCACCCTATGATCCACTTCCACTTCCATGGTTCCATCCGCTGCCAGATCCACTCCCAGATATCTAAAACACTTCACTTCCTCCAGTTTTTCTCCATTCAAACTCACCTCCCAATTGACTTGACCCTCAACCCTACTGTACCTAATAACCTTGCTCTTATTCACATTTACTCTTAACTTTCTTCTTTCACACACTTTACCAAACTCAGTCACCAGCTTCTGCAGTTTCTCACACGAATCAGCCACCAGCGCTGTATCATCAGCGAACAACAACTGACTCACTTCCCAAGCTCTCTCATCCCCAACAGACTTCATACTTGCCCCTCTTTCCAAAACTCTTACATTCACCTCCCTAACAACCCCATCCATAAACAAATTAAACAACCATATATATATATATATATATATATATATATATATATATATATATATATATATATATATATATATATATATGGAAGAAGGCAACGTTCTCTCACATATGCGTATTTCATTAAATTCCACCACATTTTTACAACCGTTCATTTTTCTATATATATCTTCCATATATGTATATATATATATATATATATACATATATCAGAACTTCTACTGCTACAGGAGGATGAGCGAAGAGAACTTAATCCATTGCTCTCTCGTAAACTATCAAGTATTATACTGTGGTAATTTCATCTTTCATTTAATGTTTCAAGATACTACATGTCATTCTCGGGTTGTTTATCATCGACTGCCCTGGTTATTATCGCTCTCATTTAATCCTCTTGTTGTATTCTTTAATTAGTAATGGGACTTTTCAATTTCCTCTTACTTCTTCCTCTTCTGTCTTGCATCAAACTCTCTTAAAGACAAAATGAATCATTTTTCCTTTTCTTTTTTGTCTTCGTATTTCATTATGAGTTTAATTTACTCCCTCGTCCTTTTCCCTCTTTTCTTCTTCCTTCCTTCCCTCCTCCTCCCCTGTCTTCTTCTCCTTCTTCCTCCTCCTTCATCTCCTCCTCCTCTTCCCATCTTCCCTTTAGTCTCACCCAATATACATACACGGCCCCATCAGGCCCTCGGCAATTTTAAAATCACATTAACAGCTTGATTACGTCCATTAAGCAAACTTAAATGAAAAGCCTCCCCCGTCTCTCCCTCCCCTTCCCTCCCTCCCTGCACTCAAGCCCAGGGCAGAATGGAAGGGGTGCAGCGCACCCTCATTACCTGTCACTCCCATCCCATCACCCTTTGACCCTCCACCCACTCCAGTAACCCTTAAAATATTCACTCACTCAGAAAATGATTAGGTCATCTATGTTCAACCTCTCCCCTACCCACCTCCCTTTATGGTTTATCACTTCTGGTACAAAATTCATAGCAGCTTTTTTTTTTCGTTTCTTTTCCGTACATCGTGTTTGGTTTAGGTGTGTAAGAAATAAACCTAACGATTGAAGGACTGATATAGATGTTTTATATGTATATATATATATATATATATATATATATATATATATATCAGCTTCATATGAAATGTACACCTAGACGCACATAATTTTTTTCTCTTTAAACGCCCACAAATCAATCAGCTATGCACTCTAACCAAGTGATACAAACACAGTACATTTAGGAGATTAGATTTTATTTTTTTATCTATGTCCAACTAAGTCTAATGAAGATTACGGGTCAACGACCATCCACCATTCGAGAGCCATTACCTACACACACACACGCACACATACATCTGTATGTGATCCTGAGTAAACGAGAGCTACCTGTTGGCTTATTTTTGATACATTCAGGTCCTCGACACGGAGTAACACGCACACCTCCTCTCCAAATAACATACGTACATCTCTCCATGTGTCACACACCTCCTCTCCCAGTAACATACACACGTATCTCCAAGTAATACGCATTTCTCCTTAGGACATGCATCTCCTCTCCAAGTAACAAAACATCTTTCCAAGTAACCTACATCTCCTCTCCAAGTAACACAGATCTTTCCATGTAACAAACGTCTCTCCAAGTAACAAACATATCGCCTCAAAGTAACAGCAATCTTCTGTCTCAGTAACACAAATCTGGACGGTTGCTGGGAAGAAGGATGGCCGGGTTTCGAACCTTGGACACACCATATCTCTGTTAGAATCCAGAAAACTCCCTCAGGAACGCTGTTCATTATTCCCTATACACTCATGTGTATACCTACCAACTAGTATCTACCAACTAGTACCTACCAACTAGTACCAATCACCTACCTAGTACCTACCAACTAGTACCAATCACCTAGTACCTAGCACCTACCACCTAGTACCTACCACCTATTACCTGCCACTTAGTACCAACTAGGCGATGTTAGCCTGAAACAGGACTTTCGCGTTGCGCTCAACGCGGATCGTCCTTGATTGACGATACTGTTCTCTTCTGCAGCTGGTCTTCGGGGTGGTCATCAGCTCTTGGCGTTATCCGATGCTTCACAATAACCAGTTCGTCTATTTCTCTTCGGGAGGTTTTGATGTCCACACCAGTGATGTTTCCATATTTCACACTAGAGAGAATTTTGATGTCCACACCAGTGGTGTTTCCATATTTCTCACTAGAGAGAATTTTGATGTCCACACCAGTGGTGTTTCCATATTTCTCACTAGAGAGAATTTTGATGTCCACACCAGTGGTGTTTCCATATTTCACACTAGAGAGAATTTTGATGTCCACACCAGTGGTGTTTCCATATTTCACACTAGAGAGAATTTTGATGTCCACACCAGTGGTGTTTCCATATTTCTCACTAGAGAGAATTTTGATGTCCACACCAGTGGTGTTTCCATATTTCTCACTAGAGAGAATTTTGATGTCCACACCAGTGGTGTTTCCATATTTCACACTAGAGAGAATTTTGAAGGGTGTCGCTCCGTCTTTCTTGTTGAGTATTTATGCATTTGTGACTGGTGTCTTTTCGGTGCAACATTAGGGACATTTGTAGATTAAATGACTCCCATATCCGCCGATCATGTGGGGGGCGTTTTAGTTCTCGTACATTTGTTCTCTGTTCTTCTGTTTTCTATCATGCATATATTATCAGGATATTTCTGTTCTCTTGAGGCTGTATGGGTTAGAGAGAGAGAGAGAGAGAGAGAGAGAGAGAGAGAGAGAGAGAGAGAGAGAGAGAGAGAGAGAGAGAGAGAGAGCAACCATTTCTACATGATTATATGAAAATGCAAGAGAACGTCTCATCTGATCGCAACTTTCCTTCGTAAAATCGTCGTCATCAGTACCATTTATGACTCCAGCAGCAGCATCACACGTGTAT
>NC_092240.1:14010000-14020000 GCF_036320965.1 Panulirus ornatus | reverse complement strand
AGGAAACAATTGTTAATAAGTATCATAAATGTCTCAGGGAGGATGTATATTCGTACATGTGTTGGAAAGAGAAAATTTTCAATGGGTTATGAAGAAAATGGCTCCCCAAGCGTCGAGCGCATCGGTTCGAATCCTGTTTGCGGCGATCGTTCCACAGTCAAACCAGCTCTTCATCTTTCCCCAAAGGATTAGTCGATAAAATGGGTACCTGTCTCAGGATAAACAGAAAGTTAATGAGATGACCTTGATTGGGGGCATTCATTCCCCCGCGCCTTCTCGGCAAACACAGACACAAAAGTAAGTAACTCTCTAAAAATGTAAGCTATTTTTCTTCCTTTCGTGAATCCCGGTGGCACCGCAAGCCGCTAAAAGGAAAAAGGGGAGAGTAGAAGGAAGGAATTATCCTAATGGTGTTGACGGGAGGAGAACCTAATCCATTCTCCTTCCCACAAGTATGTCGAGGTACCGTCAGCATAATGGCTTCTCGCCCTTGCCGTAAAAAAAAGTAGTAGCCTTGGAGTCATACGCCTACACGAAGCTTCAGCCTCCAACTATGACCCCCCCCCCTCTCTCTCTCTCTCTCTCTCTCTCTCTCTCTCTCTCTCTCTCTTCTAAAAGCCTAAAAGACAGTAACCTTGCTGAGTTATCCTTCATAAAGCTGTCAGCCTCCACCTCTGGTCCTTCCTCTCTAAAAGCCAACAGGGCATTAGTCTTGGAGTTATATACTACTCCAGAAAGCTGCTGCTGCTACCGCCCTCCAACTACGGCCCTGCCTCACTTGCCTGAGAGCATCGTTAGCGCTACTCTCTTATATTGTACGTCCAAACATCTCAATCCCTCCCTCCCTCACGCCCCCACCTGTCTCCTTCATCACTCGGGAGACCACACGAACAACGCGGTCGTTCACCCTGTTCAATCACCTGTTAGGTTTTCACCTCTTATTGACTCCTTTCCCCCCTCACCTGCATCTTGGAGGGCTTTAGACTGGTATTAATCTCTCATCCCTCCCTTCTTTGCTTTGACACCGAGGGGAACACGACACCTGAGGGAACACGTAAACTAAAGGGACACGTCAGTCAGGGGAACACGTCAACTATGGGAACACGTCAACTAGGGGAACACGTCAACTCGGGGAACACATCAACAAGTGGATTGCGTTCCCTCAGGGAACACGTCACCAAACGAAATACGTCAACTTTGAAAATACGTCACCTAAGGATAAAGCTTCGTCATGCAGGGAAACACGTCACCTGTGTGTGTGTGTGTGTGGGTGGGTGTGTGTGGGTGTGTGTGTGTTTGTGTGTGTAGGGGGGGGGGGGGATGACATATTCTCTTATGCTGAAGGACAAATGAATCTCCTTTTCCCGCCACATACTTCTTGATCGTTAATGCATGATTTGATAAGACGGTGTAAATTGATTCGTCATATCTGCTCTCTCTCTCTCTCTCTCTCTCTCTCTCTCTCTCTCTCTCTCTCTCTCTCTCTCTCTCTCTCCGAAGTTTGGTCTGTGTGCTCTGATCTTTCTCTCCAACCTGTTCCCTGCTTCTTCGACTTCCCTCTCTCACTCTCCTTTGCTCCCTCAACCCACGAATTCCCCTCCCCCTGCTCATTCGACCACTCCCACTCTTCCTGTTCCCTCAACCTCCATCTCCCAGTCTCCCTTCTCCCTCAATATCCCTTTCTTTGATCCCTCGGTCTCTTGTTCTCAAATCTCTCTGTCTCCTTCCATCTTCCTCTCTCCCACTCTCCCTTCTTCCTCGACCACCCTCTCTCACACCCAACTTGCTCCCTCGACCTTTCCTCTCCCACTCCACCTGTTCCCTCGATCTCCCTTTCCCCACTTCGTCTGCTGCTCCTCGCCTGGACCTCACCAGTACATGTACTCAGCACCCTCCTCGCTCTCCAGCAGCTCCCCGCTACCTTTAACCCAACACCCTCACGACCCTCCACACTGCCCTCACACGACCCTCCACACGCCCTCATCCGCTGCCGGCAAACAAAAGCCAGGCTGTCAGCCGCCGCAGGGGTTTTTTTTTTTGTTCTTTTTTTCTTTCTTGCCCTCGTCAGTATTTTGCTCAATTCCTGGTGAAGACTTCGTCAACAGTCCGAGAGCAAATACCCCATGTTGATAACTACCTCTCTCTCTCTCTCTCTCTCTCTCTCTCTATCTATCTATCTATCTATCTCTCTCTCTCTCTAAATGGGTCTCAGTGCGCCCCTAGCTAGCCCTTATAGAGCCTTAGGTACGCAGACTCCTCCAGTTCTCTGACTGACCTTAGGAAACAGGAACGGCTGAACGTCTGTCCCGACATTTCCGGTTTCACTTCTTCGAATTTTTTCAACAATGCGGCGAGAGGAAAAAAATATATTCATATATATACAATACCCGTGATACATGTTATTTGATGTTTTTCTATCGTCGAACGTGGGAAAACGGACCGGGGAGAGGTGAGTGTGTGTGCAAGTATTATATATATATATATATATATATATATATATATATATATATATATATATTTTTTTTTTTTTTTTTTTTTTTTTTTATACTTTGTCGCTGTCTCCCGCGTTTGCGAGGTAGCGCAAGGAAACAGACGAAAGAAATGGCCCAAACCCCCCCCCCCCATACACATGTACATACACACGTCCACACACGCAAATATACATACCTACACAGCTTTCCATGGTTTACCCCAGACGCTTCACATGCCTTGATTCAATCCACTGACAGCACGTCAACCCCTGTATACCACATGACTCCAATTCACTCTATTCCTTGCCCTCCTTTCACCCTCCTGCATATATATATATATATATATATATATATATATATATATATATATATATATATATATATATATATATATATATATATATATATATGCCGTCATAAGGAGCGGAGAGCATCTTTTGAAACTACTACAGAAGGCTATGGAGGAGACACCTTGTCCTGACATTCAGTTATGAGTTGGGTGTGGGACAAGATCCCCTTTCTTGATATGGGCATCCCGGGCTCGTAATTGGGGACCACCAAACCAGTGTTCACCGTGACTGTACCGATTTGGGCAGGTGTCTGACTGCTGGAAGCGAGTGCCCCGAGAGGTACAAATCAAGCGTTGTTAGAATCTACCTAAGTCAGGCTTTCAAGAACTGTTACTCAAGGGACCTCTTCCACCAAGAAATTACCCGAGTCAAGCAGATTATAGTAAACAGTGGTGTTTACAGTAGAATTATTGATAAAGAGATAAGTGTGTTCTACCAAACTCGACCAGTTAACCAGAGCCGACAACAACCTGGAATTGTTCATCGAATTTTCTTCAAGAGAACCAGACGTCTTCTGCTCACCGGGCTGACGAATGTATCTTGAAGGAGGTTATAGGGAGGAACATTAACCGTGACATCCCTCAAGATCGTCTCGGCAAGAAAACTAGCGACTACGGCATGAGAGAACAGCCTCACACTGAGCAGTAACCCACTGCAGTCAACCCATGTAGTCTACAAGTACTCCTGCCCAGGTGAAGGTTTCAAACTTGTAAACAACGTGAACTACATCGGTAATGACTACTGCTACATCACTCAGTCGACGTTTAACACTTCATCTTGGAGGCCATCTAAACTCCATGTGCAACAACGGCAGAACATGAATCTCACTCGTCAGCATCTTACTGAAAACGCGAGAATACCGAAACATTGCCACGACCATACAAGATTACAAATAACAGAAGCAGTGTACACAGGAGACTACAATTCCTCCATAAATCAGCAAAGTACAGGACAACCTGGGACTCTACTGTTGTTTCCTAACGCACCACAAATGACCCTGCTCTCTACCTCCACCTGACTTTCCCCGGTGCGGAGACCTCGGGCAAAAACGCTCCCACCGTTGACCCACACTACCACGCATGAAACTCCGAGGGAACACGGTCCACCGATCGGCGTATTATGTACGTCACCTCTCTCATTTGTAACATTGCAAGGTGTGATTCATCCTTGTCCCTGTGTTATATCATTTATAGTTAGTTTTATTGGTTCGTTTGCCCGAACCGCCTCGTGTATTTCAAGAATAACGTGGAAATGAATCTAGGACATTTAATTCACTCTTTATCTGATGAAGCAAAAAGTGTGGTGAGAAAAATTGAAAACACCAACAGAAGCCAGTGGGTGTTGAATATGTAATGGTGTTTAACATCGTATTCAAGATTATATACTGGGGATTCGTCAAAGTCTTTCATAAATGCCAGGCTGAATTCCTGAGGTTATTTTAGGACGATGTCACTCTTTGAGTAAATTCTGATAACACCATCGTTTTCACATAATGGCCAGGAGAGGGAAGTAAAACAGCCTTGTTTTCTCTTCCCATATGACATTATATTGCAACAAATGCTCGGAGTGGATTGTCGTACCCATTCCGACATACCTGGACCATCTCTGATTAGCTGTGGAACACTCGCATCCACGGTTCATTTTGTGTGGACCTCGGTGTCATAAACATTGCTCTTTAGATGTCACCCCACATGAAGTAATGAAGAAGATTGAGATCAGGTGAACGAACAGGCCATGGAACAGGAGAGCCATTGTCCCCTGTCTACCCATTACGGTACACGTCATCAAGCTAGCTGACCGTCTAACGGCCGACAGCCATTTCGCATCGACATGGTACGTAAAAGGCAATAAGGATGAGCATTAGTCGTAATGTATTGTAATTTGGGAGATGATAAGATTGCGATACGCACTCCACGGCTGTTTCACTTCCCTTCCCAACACATACGTTTGCGTGGCCATGATGTGAAAGCGACGGTGTTCTCGAAGTGTGCTCGTAGAGTAATGATGTCTTAGAGTAACCTCGAGAGATCACCCAGATATATATATATATATATATATATATATATATACATACACGCATAAAAGTACGTTCTGCCTCTGAAAAAAGGTGAGGTTAAAGGACCTTGTGAGGGGCTGGAGGGCATAACATGCCGACCCACTCACCTGGTCGCTGCTCATAAAAAAATCCTTTTCAGGATGCTTGGATAGGGAGGGAGAGGGTTCACGGAGGCCTCGTCTGTAGGAGCTCATGATCCACGACTTGTCTGTGGAGCGTGACACGACCCTTGTCTTGTCTGTGGATCCCCATGATCGACTCTTGTCTTTGGAGCCCCATGATCCATTCCTGTCTATGTAGTCCCATGAGCCACTCCTGTTTGTGGGGCCCCATGATCTACTCCTGTCTGTGGAGTCACGTGTTCCACCTTTGTCTGTAGAGTCTGAGGAGTTCGTCCGTGGGGTCTGATACAATCCACACCTTGTCCACGAAGTCTGGGATTCGGTTCAGAGGCCTGAGTGAGGATCATCCACCTCGGTAGTGTCTTGCCACCGATTGATGGAGATCCATCAGAACTTGAGGTAATATTTTGAGATTTGTTTCTCAGCGTCATCCAGTTCATCTGTGACTAATACGATGATGTATGAGATACGTTGCTGGAATGTGCCTTGGAACGATAGTGATCCCGTCTAAGTACGCTGCTGGTTGGGTTAAAATTTTGTCTCTCAGAAAATGTAATTTTTTTGAAATACCTTTTTTTGAAACTGATGACGGATGATACGTTTTTCTATTCGCGTACAGTTGTACTTCAAGTCCTTTTCCTTCCTGTTGTAATGATGTTCCATTAAGCCCTGAGGAAGTCCTTCCTATCTGATATAATAATGTTCCATTAGCCTGGAGAAAGTCCTCCCTACCTGTTACTATACGGGTGTTCCATTAGCCTCTGGGCCATTGCATCGTCACTTCACGGGAGATTGTAAAATGCATCTATATCAACCGACTTTCTAATGAATGGGCATCTGCACGGCCTTGCGATGAATGAAACGAATACCCTGTGCTAAAAACGGATTTGTGCCAATACTCACAAGAAGGGTCTATTGTCTAGAGGCATCTAGGGGGAATTGATATAGTTAAGAGACTATACTGTCAGTAACTTATCGATATAGATGAGCGACTATACCGTCAATAACTTTGCTGCAGAGTTCGAGACAGAGAAAAACTGTCTGCTCTCTATCTCTTCAAAGAAGATTGTGTAGATCTTTCTCTTAAGCCATTTCACTAAGAGAGACATCTCATAAATCCTCCTGCTTCCTATGACTCTTGAAGGTTCTGGGAGAATACCCTTAGGTTCCAACGCTAATGCAGAGCCCACTTTTCCTGACACCTATTACCGTCCGCTTTAGAAATCCCGCGTCGTTCAGTGAGCAGTACCAGTGTGATGAAATGTCGCGCTCGCCTCAGAAAACTGAGTTAAAATTAACATTCACTTCCCTCAAGGGACAGAACAGCATTGCACCATTTCCCTCGTGCTAGATCCCCCCCGTGATTTGTTTCGTATGACTGAAATGCGTTGTATTAAATGCTAACACTGTAGGAGAGATCCGTCCGTCGTAGTTATCATCATCATGACGAGATTTTCAGATTGTTGATGGTCGATCGGGTACGTATACACAGCCTACACAACATCCGTCACACGCATCCTCAACCTCCCCTTCCCCAACACACACACACACACACACACACACACACACACACACACACGCGCGCGCTGGGAAACCCCTTTTTCCCCAGTATGATCAAGGCTCCCGACTACAACTCCTGCTGACTCTTGAGGTCTCTACGTCTGCAGTAGTGTCAGAGGCGTTGCCTTGAGGGTCCTTCACCTAACCTAGGCCAGCCGTGCCTCCTGTGATGGGCACCCATAGCTCACGGTCTATTCTAGACTTTATATTTTTCTCGTTTTCATTTTCATCAAGCCTCTAGTTCCCAATTCTCTATCTTTTCCATTTTCCGTATGTTTGATCAGCTTTTTTGTATTCGTCTATATCCCTTTGTTTCCCGTTTTCTTTTACATGTAGTTTTCTCTCTCTCCAGTGTCACTGGCCTTTGCTTTTACCAATTATATTCCGCAATGATGACTCGATCCTCATGTAATGTCTCTCCTCTCTCAGGTCCAGTACAGCTCCCACACACTGGTGTGTGTGTGTGTGTGTGTGTGTGTGTGTGTGAATCCATTACTCCTATCCCATTCCTCTCCACATACCCATACGTCTCCTTACCAGAAATACGTCACGATAATAAGCATGGTAGACGATACTGCATATGCAAACCTCCCGGAGCAGGAGGCAATGAGCTGAAGAGAGTCCGAAGCTCGGTTTTGTAAGTGTTCGAAACCCTTTTTTTTTTTTTTTTCTTTTTCAGTCTTGAAATAAACTTTGGAGCTCCCTTACTCCTCAACGGAGTTTTATCGCATTGCACAAGTTTGTTTGGTCCCATGGGTCATTACCCATGGGGGTGGGGGGACGTGGCACCTAACTTACACCAGAAGACTTTCTTTTCGAAGGGCAGCACGCGACCCTAAAGCACTTGGTGGTCTGTGAGCTGTGAGTTTAGCTGTGGTTTTCTTCTTCAATCTTTCTGTCTGTGTTGTGTGCGTTCGTGCGTAGATATGTGCATTTGAGCTGTGAGTTTAGCTGTGGTTTTCTTCTTCAATCTTCACGTCTGTGTTGTGTGCGTTCATGCGTAGATATGTGCATGTGAGCTGTGAGTTTAGCTGTGGTTTTCTTCTTCAATCTTTCCGTCTGTGTTGTGTGCGTTCGTGTGTAGATATGTGCATGTGAGCTGTGAGTTTAGCTGTGGTTTTCTTCTTCAGTCTTTCCGTCTGTGTTGTGTACGTTTGTGTGTGTGTGTGTACATATGTGTGCGTGTTCTTTTATGGAAATGTTTTCGACTCTTTTCTTTCAGCAGATGAACTAACTGTCATGAAGCGAAGGGACGTACATATGGGTTTAAAGCAAAAGCCATAACCCCCCCTCCATTCCGGCAGCCCAACTCCCCCATCTCTCCCTTCTTTTTAATGGAATTTGTCCTCTGAGTGTTGAATAACAAAGGGGTAGGTTGATAGACACAGGAGAAAAGGGAGGGTGGAAGAGAGAGAGAGAGAGAGTTTTTTTTTCCCTCGTCAAGCTCTCGATTGCTTTTTGTCATGATATTTTGAAGGGCAAAAACTGGAGGATTTACGTTAAGGTAGTTAATGTTTTTTTCATTGGATACTGACCCACACACCCCCCTTAGAGAATTTCTTCTTCGACATGGTTTCCTTCACCCGGAATTAATCTCTTGTTCGGCAATACTTCCTTCACTACAAATTCATCCAATTCATTTTTAACTTCGGAAACACATTTTCCCCAGTTCAAATTTAACTTTTTTTTTTCCGAGATGACTTTCTTCACTGGAAATTAATTATCGTTTTCTCTGACTGGATTCTCTTCATTGGACATGACTCATATCATCTATCTCCGACAAGATGATATCACCTAAAGAATTAAATACGTTCGATAAGATATCACCTAAAAATTCAAGACACTGAACAAAATGTCACTTAAAGATTCAAGACACTCGACAAGATATCACCTGAAGATTTAAGACATTCGACAAGATATCACCTGAAGATTTAAGACAGTTAACAAGATATCACCTAAAGATTCAAGACACTGAGCAAGATATCACCCGAAGATTCAAGACATATGACAAAATATCACCTAAAGATTCAAGACACTAAACAAGATATCACCCGAAGATTCAAGACATATGACAAGATATCACCTAAAGATTCAAAAGAGTCGACAATATATCACCTAAAGATTTAAGACAGTCGACAAGATATCACCTGAAGATTCAAGACATATGACAAGATATCACCTGAAGATTCAAGACATATGACAAGATATCACCTGAAGATTTTCAGACAGTCGACAAGATATCACCTGAAGATTTCGCACAGTTAACAAGATATTACCTAACGATTCAAAAGAGTCGACAAGATATCACCTAAAACTTCATGATGACGCTCAGCAAGGTGTCACTGAAGGATTCAAGTCGCAAAATCGCGCGTGTTTACTATTTACCATATGTTATTACCCAACATTCGAGTGATAGCACCTTCGACGTAAGCTGCAGGGAATTGCACTCGCCTCCCGTTGCCGACGCTTGGAAACTGAAAATGGGAAGAGCCTCGTGGTGCTTTTGTTTCATAGCAACTACGTACACACATATACAGCGAAGAAAGGTAACTGGGGTTGATGGCTTTCGACCTAGGAGTGGAGATCGTTTTGTGTTTTCGGCATAAACGAACGCGTGTGTGTGTGTCTTTTATTTTTTTTAACGGAATTGAAACGCATGTGGTGTTAATAGTTTTCGGTAAAACGAGAACATACGGGCTTTTATTTAAACGTGAATATTTGTAGCTCCACTGAAATAGAACGGTTGTGTTTTTACGGTATAGAAAAAAAACAAAAGAAAAAAAAACGAGCGCATATGGATAAAATATAAAAAAGTAATTTGTGTTTGATTTAAAAAGAAAAAAAATACAATAGCGTGTATAGTTTCAGGAAAGCAGCAGTATATGTGTGGTTTTAGTGAAGGAAAAATTTCGTCCATGGTCTCGATAAAAAGAACGTACTCGATTCTGATTAAAACAAGACCTTGTGTATGGTTTCAATCAGTAGAGAACGTGTGGGGTTTGTGTAAACTAGGACGTAAGGAGCGTCAGTGAAACCACAACGTATATGTGGTTTTGACAGAAGAAAAAAAGAAAATGTGTGGTTTTGATAAGACCAAAAAACTTATGTGGTTTCACTAAAACACTGATCAGTTTATATCGTCAGAATTTTGATATTACAGCAGGTTCTGTTAAGATTACATAACCAGCATATACACTTCGATACATCCTGTTTATCATTTTGTAATCATTTTGTATCAGAAATGCGACTTTTTACAGAAAAGGTCATGGGAGGGCCCGCCATAGTTCGATCCACTTCCGCTTCCATGGTTCCATCCGCTGACAGATCCACTCCCAGATATCTAAAACACTTCACTTCCTCCAGTTTTTCTCCATTCAAACTCACCTCCCAATTGACTTGACCCTCACCCCTACTGTACCTAATAACCTTGCTCTTATTCAC
>NC_092240.1:14005000-14007500 GCF_036320965.1 Panulirus ornatus | reverse complement strand
CCCGAAACTCATAAAATAGCACTCCCCCACGCGCGCATACACGCGCTAGGAAAAGACAAAAAAAGCCACATTCGTTCACACTGTGAAAGGAGCATATGGTCATATTATTGTGCTTTTGCAGCTGCCCCGAAAAACAAAAACCAATGGAAAACTGGTAATCAGTTTATTTAGTGTATTAAAAGAGAGAGTATCATTAAACTTTAGGGAGAATAAAAAGATGTTCCGGAAGAAGGTAAATAAAGTGCGTAAGACAAGGGAGCAAATGGGAACTTCAGTGAAGGGCGCAAATGGGGAGGTGATAACAAGTAGTGGTGATGTGAGAAAGAGATGGAGTGAGTATTTTGAAGGTTTGTTGAATGTGTTTGATGATAGAGTGGCAGATATAGGGTGTTTTGGTCGAGGTGGTGTGCAAAGTGAGAGGGTTAGGGAAAATGATTTGGTAAACAGAGAAGAGGTAGTATAAGCTTTGCGAAAGATGAAAGCCGGCAAGGCAGCAGGTTTGGATGGTATTGTAGTGGAATTTATTAAAAGAGGGGGTGACTGTATTGTTGACTGGTTGGTAAGGTTATTTAATGTATGTATGACTCATGGTGAGGTGCCTGAGGATTGGCGGAATGCTTGCATAGTGCCATTGTACAAAGGCAAAGGGGATAAGAGTGAGTGCTCAAATTTGAGAGGTATAAGTCTGTTGAGTATTCCTGGTAAATTATATGGGAGGGTATTGATTGAGAGGGTGAAGGCATGTAGAGAGCATCAGATTGGGGAAGAGCAGTGTGGTTTCAGAAGTGGTAGAGGATGTGTGGATCAGGTGTTTGCTTTGAAGAATGTATGTGAGAAATACTTAGAAAAGCAAATGGATTTGTATGTAGCATTTATGGATCTGGAGAAGGCATATGATAGAGTTGATAGAGAAGGTATTAAGGATATATGGTGTGGGAGGCAAGTTGTTAGAAGCAGTGAAAAGTTTTTATCGAAGTTGTAAGGCATGTGTTCGTGTAGGAAGAGAGGAAAGTGATTGGTTCTCATTGAATGTAGGTTTGCGGCAGGGGTGTGTGATGTCTCCATGGTTGTTTAATTTATTTATGGATGGGGTTGTTAGGGAGGTGAATGCAAGAGTTTGGGAAAGAGGGGCAAGTATGAAGTCTGTTGTGGATGAGAGAGCTTGGGAAGTGAGTCAGTTGTTGTTCGCTGATGATACAGCGCTGGTGGCTGATTCATGTGAGAAACTGCAGAAGCTGGTGACTGAGTTTGGTAAAGTGTGTGAAAGAAGAAAGTTAAGAGTAAATGTGAATAAGAGCAAGGTTATTAGGTACAGTAGGGTTGAGGGTCAAGTCAATTGGGAGGTAAGTTTAAATGGAGAAAAACTGGAGGAAGTAAAGTGTTTTAGATATCTGGGAGTGGATCTGGCAGCGGATGGAACCATGGAAGCGGAAGTGGATCATAGGGTGGGGGAGGGGGCGAAAATCCTGGGAGCCTTGAAGAATGTGTGGAAGTCGAGAACATTATCTCGGAAAACAAAAATGGGTATGTTTGAAGGAATAGTGGTTCCAACAATTTTGTATGGTTGCGAGGCTTGGGCTATGGATAGAGTTGTGCGCAGGAGGGTGGATGTGCTGGAAATGAGATGTTTGAGGACAATGTGTGGTGTGAGTTGATTTGATCGAGTAAGTAACGTAAGGGTAAGAGAGATGTGTGGAAATAAGAGCGTGGTTGAGAGAGCAGAAGAGGGTGTTTTGAAATGGTTTGGGCACATGGAGAGAATGAGTAAGGAAAGATTGACCAAGAGGATATATGTGTCGGAGGTGGAGGGAACGAGGAGAAGTGGGAGACCAAATTAGAGGTGGAAAGATGGAGTGAAAAAGATTTTGTGTGATCGGGGCCTGAACATGCAGGAGGGTGAAAGGAGGGCAAGGAATAGAGTGAATTGGATCGATGTGGTATACCGGGGTTGACTTGCTGTCAGTGGATTGAATCAGGGCATGTGAAGCGTCCGGGGTAAACCATGGAAAGCTGTGTAGGTATGTATATTTGCGTGTGTGGACGTGTATGTATATACATGTGTATGGGGGTGGGTTGGGCCATTTCTTTCGTCTGTTTCCTTGCGCTACCTCGCAAACGCGGGAGACAGCGACAAAGAAAAAAAAAAAGTATATATATATATATATATATATATATATATATATATATATATATATTTTTATTTATTTGTTTATTAATTAATGAATTTATTTGTCTATTCATTCGTACATTTTTTATTTATTTATTCATTCGTTTTTATATTTGCCATTTTATATATTCATTTATTCATTCGACCACAGAGCGGCTGGACATATCTCCAGCCCTTCGCAAAATTGATACCTTTGGAACCCCCTTTTTTTTCCCCCAAAGAGCGAAACGTTTTGAATATTTCATAAATGAAACTTTTTTGTTCATTTTGCCCTTTTGAATAACGTTTACGTCAAAGCTCTCATTTACTGATAGATGCCCAGTAAATACGATG
>NC_092240.1:13997500-14000000 GCF_036320965.1 Panulirus ornatus | reverse complement strand
CGGAAATAATTGAAGTTTTTTCATATATATATATATATATATATATATATATATATATATATATATATATATATATATATATATATATATATATATATGTATGTGTGTGTGTGTGTGTATTTGATATTGAAAATCATAAAGGGGGAGGAAAGGTTCCATCTCCCTCGCTCACGCCGCTTTCTAGGCCTTGTACGACACGCAGGGTATACAGACACAGAATTCTTTCTCGCCTTCCCCAGGGATGCTGGGCTGTGGTTTCGGTGCATTGTCCACGACAGCAAGAGAACGTTCGTGTGTGAATTCGGCCTTCTTCGTCTGTTTCTTCGTCTGTTCCTAGTACTGCTTTGCTCACATAGAAAACCGCCGGCGATCAAGTATATATATATATATATATATATATATATATATATATATATATATATATATATGTGTGTGTGTGTGTGTGTGTGTGTGTGTGTGGGTGTGTGATTGAATGATAAAATCTCAATGATGATGTGAAGTATATACTTCCCTTTCTGTTTCCTATCTTGATAGAAATATGTCTTTCCTCAGTACAGACTACTTTCTGATGATGACGATAAGTCGAAAAATAAATAAAAAAAAAAGTCTTTGTCTCTTTTGCGTCTTGACTGTGAAGTCAGTGGTTTCAATCCTGTTTGGAAAGCGTATACCGTAGCTCATCTGTTTTTGGCGATGGCCTGACCTTGTTCGCGAAGACATGGGATAATGGACGAGGGTGCGATTGGACGAAGATTTTTACGTTGTATAAAAGATGATGAGGAAATAGAAAAAAAAAAAGAAAGTTTTCTGTCCGTCATAACCTCGGTCAAATATTTTTAAGGATTTGTAAGTTGATTTCAGCTCTCATCCAATTTCATGGGCTGTAGAGGAAGTAATGTGATGATGCTGATCCAATTTTGTGGGTGGTGGTCGGCCTATTCTGGACACCGATCCAATTTTACAGGAAAAATGGGATTATGTGCATAAACTTTAATCCTGTTGAAGGGTTGAGAGGGGAGTCTCGGAAAGCGAGTTTCATTCGCAAGAGAAAAATCTCGAAATGAACAACGATATTCCTGCTTAAAAGCTTTGATGTTCGGCAGAGCCTCGGACAAAGGTTCTGAGACAGACTCAGAGGCCTCAGATTCCCCCCGTTGCGCGCGTGAACGAAGCTATACCGAAACCTCTTGTCTCTATCTGAACGAGACAAAGGGATCGATACAGCTTCGAGCGACTTTGTCCCGAAAACTTTTGTCCGAAACTGTGATTGGAGTATTTCATCTCATGGCCTAGATCTATGGGTACGCACGAAGGTACGATAGTACGTTAAAATTTACGTGATACATACATATATATATATATATATATATATATATATATATATATATATATATATATATATATATATATATATATGATGTAATTATTACACGAAAGTTCACTTGGGAACTTATCGTGCTTCATTTCTCCGTGGACTCATAGAAATATATATATATATATATATATATATATATATATATATATATATATATATATATATATATATATATATATATATGATACCGTAAGCTCTTTCATCATTAACGATATGTAATCTCCGTATTTTTTTTCGACTCGCAGAATAGCCTGGGCCATCCCATCGCCAGGAATAATCCACGATTCCCAAGTATTATGCCCGAACTCCGCGTGATTAAACCGGAGTTTGGGTGGGGGGGGGAAGCCAATCATCCGTGGCCTTCCTTCGGCAACAGGTTTGTGGCACGGCCTAAATGTGTCCCAAAATTACAAGGGCCTCTCCCTAAGTTATAATGGGTCACGTCGGGTTCTGTGAGGGTACGAAGTTGTACGAGTTTACACTGGACAGTTTAGCGATAAGTTGGCCTCTGATTTGTCTGACCCATCACAGTGAATTATGAATGGTATCCGGGAGGGATTATAGCCGATCAGGAGAGATTAGAGAGAATGATTATACTCTTCGGATAATTTTTCTTCTTTTTTTTTTTTTTGTCTGTCATGATGAGAAATTCTTCTACGAGTCGCACTAATACATTGTGATTGAGGAAATTAAACGGTATTTGATAACTGATAAGAATTTAACAACTTCCTATATCAGTGACCGGATAAAATTGATCGAATGAAGTTATAATCGCATCGGTTATAAATAGTGATCAATCGAGACGTTAATAGAAATGAAATTGGTCGAGCAATTGACATGGTTAAAAAGAGAGTTGTTCTGAGAAATGTTTGTGTGTTTCTTTAGATAGCGTCTTGGCTCTTGCGTACAGTGCATGAAGTTCGTATCGTCGTTTCAGTAGAAAAAAATCACAGAGTACAGGTTATCCATACATACTCCCTCTGTATGATTCTTTTTCTTCTTTCTCTTTTTCTAAGGTTTCTCTCCTCCTGTGTATTTTCCTCATATTCCATCTCTATCTCTCTCTCTCTCTCTCTCTCTCTCTCTCTCTCTCTCTCTCCCAGTATCGCATAACCGTGTACTCTT
>NC_092240.1:13982500-13992500 GCF_036320965.1 Panulirus ornatus | reverse complement strand
ATGAGAAAACTGAGTTGGGGTAAGATGGACCAGTGGCATGGGGAAAGAGCAGTATATGTGATGGCTGAGGTAAGAGAAGTTAAGTGGGCTCTTTATAACTAGGAGGTTACATTCGTCACCTCTGCTGTACTGAGACAATTGGTTTGAATGGTATAGATGAGCTGAAAAGTTTGGAAATACGGGTGAGTTATGAATTGTAGTCAGACCCGTTTATATTTTGAACGTCTGTCAAGGAAAAAAAAGAAAGCATTATTTTTTTTTTATTTTCAAATAACATTTTCGCAAAGAAAGAAATTTACCGACTTCAAGTCGAGAGAATATCTGTCAATGATTGATGCCTGACATTTAAATAAGTGGTGATGATTCCCAGGTATTATCAGAGCCATGTGTAGACCAACCCTGGTCAATTTTTTGTCTCTTGTTGAATGTTCGCTTGTCAGAATGTGTCCTTTGTCTGCCCCTGATTTATACTATGTCTGTCTGTCTATTTCTCTCTCTCTCCCTATCTATCTTTCTATCTGTGTATCTATCTGTCTATCTATCCATCTCTCTCTCTCTCACTCTCTCTCTCTCTCTCTCTCTCTCTCTCTCTCTCTCTCTCTGTATCTCTCTCTCTCTCTCTCTCTCTCTCTCTCTCTCTCTCTCTCTCTCTCTCTCTCTCTCTTCTCTGTATCTCTCTCTCTCTCTCTCTCTCTCTCTCTCTCTCTCTCTCTGTATCTCTCTCTCTCTCTCTCTCTCTCTCTCTCTCTCTCTCTCTGTATCTCTCTCTCTCTCTCTCTCTCTCTCTCTCTCTCTCTCTCTCTGTATCTCTCTCTCTCTGTATATATATATATATATATATATATATATATATATATATATATATATATATATATATATATCTCAGGTACTAGTGAGCATCTCCCATATCCTAATAGAGCCCCATATCTCGCAGATGCAAACATATAACTTCAAGCTGCCGTATCATAGCCTACATCGCATATAACACTATGACCCTCCGGAGATTTAGACGACTGCTACGAGAACACAGGGCGAGCCCGTAGGCGCATCTGGTCCGCTGTTTGCAGAGACAGGGATGAAATCTGTGATCAAGTGGGGGGGGGTTGAGACTCGCCCACAAGACTGCCTCTGCCCCCCCCGCCCCCCCCTCCTCCCCTTTGGTTCCCAACTTCATTCCAAGTTGTTGAGAACGTGTCTCAAGTTTCAAATTGATAGTGTGTGTGTCTTGTGGCTGATAGTAAGTTATTTTCGTCTCGCGTTTTGTTCTCGTGATGCTAATTGAACACGCACACACACACACACACACACACACACACACACACACACACACACACACACACACACACAACTGCCCAGAGCAGGTACCTATTTATGGACCAACCCTGAACGTGGGTGTGTGTGCGGGGGGGGGGGGATGATGAACAGCAAGATTTTCCAGTGGGCTTACTGCCACGCCCTTGGACTCGAACTCGGATGGGCCCGTCCGTGCTACCCCACATGTCTGTGTGTGTGTGTGTGTGTGTGTGTGTGTGTGTGTGTGTGTGTGTGTGTGTGTGTGTGTGTTGCGGGGTTTGAGTAGGTGCGCGGGATATCAGATCATTTGGCTCTCAAGCGGGTAGTCTTTCCTTGAAGTCAGCTGGTGACGATGGGTCCTCAGGTTGTGGAAGACCTCCCCGATGGCAAGCAGGTGGATGAATGAGGCAAGAAAATTTGCCCTGACTGCTTACAGAGTGAGCGTTGCAGGGTCCATCATGAGAAGCGCCTTTAAGAACCGTTCGAGATGGGAGACGACTCTGGACCAGGAGGAACTTCAAGGAGCTGCGAGAGATACGAGTTAACATCACACAAAGAAGCAGCGGCGTCGGAGCCGAGGTAAATGAAGTCCTCAGTCCTCGGCCATGTACGACCTCGGACTCCAATACCCCACGGTGGCTCCACACCCAGACTCCAGTACCCACGGTGGCTCCACACCCAGACTCCAGTACCCACGGTGGCTCCACACCCAGACTCCAGTACCCACGGTGGCTCCACACCCAGACTCCAGTACCCACGGTGGCTTCACACCCAGACTCCAGTACCCACGGTGGCTCCACACCCAGACTCCAGTACCCACGGTGGCTCCACACCCAGACTCCCGCACCCATGGTGGCTCCACACCCAGACTCCAGTACCCACGGTGGCTCCACACCCAGACTCCAGTACCCACGGTGGCTCCCCACCCAGACTCCAGTACCCACGGTGGCTCCACACCCAGACTCCAGTACCCACGGTGGCTCCACACCCAGACTCCAGTACCCACGGTGGCTCCCCACCCAGACTCCAGTACCCACGGTGGCTCCACACCCAGACTCCAGTACCCACGGTGGCTCCACACCCAGACTCCAGTACCCACGGTGGCTCCACACCCAGACTCCAGTACCCACGGTGGCTCACCCAGACTCCAGTACCCACGGTGGCTCCACACCCAGACTCACGCACTAGCCTAAGCTGTTGAGCGGGTACACCCGTCAGAGCCTCAGTGAAAACGTCACCTGTGTCAATAGTGAGGATAAAAGAAATCAAGCTGATCGTCTGTTATACGAAACACCAAGACCACTAAATCGAGTCTGAAAGACGGCGTGACCCCCCCTCAGTAAGTACCCCAGTGCGCTCAAGAAAACGAACGTGATCAACAAAATATTCATGTCCAGATGAAGACTTGCGCACTTCACCACATATAGTACGTGTCACCACAAATTCACTGTTTAGGTGACCAACAGCGCAACCGAGAGAAGGGCGCTCCTGTGTAACATATGCTTCACTAGGACTCGAGGAATCTGACTTTAGACGACCCGATAAACAACGAATCATAAAACCGAATCATGACAAAAAAAGAATTTGGTTATCGTGGAAGTCTTCTTGATAAAAGAATCTTCACGTGTCTTTGATAAGCAAGTTTAACTCGCGTATTACACTCAGACGTTACAGCCAACCAGCAGTTCCCAGTCTGGGATGAAGATAGCAAGTGGGACGGACATAACTCATGGCCGGCAAGAAGACTGGATTGGCCTGGCTCGCTACTTCTGCGTCCGCCCCACACTACAAAACCCCTCATTGTCCACCCAGAGTTGAGAACCCTCCAGACATCTTAAGAGTACCAGAGTCTGACATATAATCAATTGAGGATGGGATAAAGTCCCCAGAATAATGCAATACCATCTTATATGCTCAGTGGTGTGATCTGTATGACTAAAGTAGACTTACGCGAATCTTTTATTTTCTTTTCAGTTTCTCACAAAAGATTTATACATCCGTAAGGAGTGCTGATCATAAGACTCCATTTATTGGAGTCCTGCAGCTTCGTGTTTGAGTTATAGTGAACACGTTTAAGATGCGTTCGTCTCTAGGGAGAGGATGGCTTTTCTGACGGTGTTCCTTGTTTCGTCCGCTGACGGTGTTACAGTCTCTGTCCAAGGGCACTTCTCTCACGCGCTGTCGCCCCTTGCAGGCGGAGTCTGTAAACTTGATATGTAAATGTGTGTGTTTGTGTGTATAAACTCACGAACACACATACACACACACGCGCGCGCGCGCTTAAGTGAGAAATTGCAGAAGCTGGTGACTGCGTTTGAGAGAGTGTGAAAGGAGAAAGTTAAGAGTTATGTGTAGTTCTAAAGTTTAGAGAGGAAACGGCGAACAAGTATATATATATATATATATATATATATATATATATATATATATATATATATATATGTGTGTATGTGTGTGTGTGTATTATGAAATAATAGAAGGTAGATAGAGATATGTAGGAGGATAGATAGAGAGAAAGAAAGAAGGATTAGTTTTATCTTATCTTCCTTATGTACCAGCGTGGCGAGCCTGGGTCGTGTTAATCACATTTCGAAGGAGGTCTGGGCGAGTGTTCCATCTGGGGCGCCGAGGACCAGCGTCTTGTTCCGTGAGTGGTGTGCATCCTCCCCCCACCAGAGGGCTGAGGGAGTTTTTCCTGTGTAGTACACTGTATCCTTCCGCCACATGGTCGATGAACTGATCGTCAAATTGACATATATTCAATCTCGTTAAGAATATTCAGATATTTGGAAGAGAATATTATCCTGGAGAGTCATTACATCTAAGAATGAAATGATGACTGCGTTGAAAATGTCATATAATGTTGATGCTTCTCAAGTTAGCACAGGGACTGATCTCACCCTACCTGATGGTGTCCAGCGAAACAGGATAAAAGTTCCCAGATGACAACGGTCGGTGTGTTGGGTTCGCCTCACACACACACACACACACACACACACACACACACACACACACACACACACACACACACACGCCCCGAGCCCCTCTCACGGAAAGGGATTTGGCTGGAAAGCTAACTTCCAGAGTTCGACTCTTGATACACACACCAAACCACCACTTCTATCTCCCCCATCCTCGATCCAGCGCCTGGAAACCATTCGCTCATGATTCCCTGAACTGAATTACCGGGAAAAATCATCCGCGAGGGAAGATTCCCGGAGCGAGGAGAAAAATAGTATACCCTCGGGGATCTGTTTTCCCCCGGACCGGTCTGGTAGTGGCTGGAAAACACCGAGATGACTTCCAAGATCCAGAGGGCAACAACAGACCTCCCCAGGATCTATTCTGGGTGAAGTCAATATTCAGGTGTCAAGTTCAGTCTTAAGGTAGTCTCTCTCTCTCTCTCTCTCTCTCTCTCTCTCTCTCTCTCTCTCTCTCTCTCTCTCTCTCTCTCTCTCTCTCTCTCTCTGCTGCTTGCTCGCTTGCTTGCCTCTCCCCCTCCCCCAAACACACACACACACACACACACCCAAGCTCGACCGATGCGACGGGTTTGGTCTCTTTGTCTCATGGAGAGTTGACCATTAATATCGTCGCTTTGAAGACGACCGGTTCTCTCGTGCCGTCGTCTCGTCGTCTTGAGTCGTTCCAGTTCGTTACGGTCTGCGATCGATATCCAGTGGTGTCGTTATGTCACTGTATGAACCTACATGAGAAACCGTGTTCGCTCATATGTCTTATGTCGTCTTTTCGATTTCGATTTCGATTCTAAATCGGTGGATCTAATCTTGGACTAACCTCAGGATATTTTTTTTTTACGTATTTTGACTGTTTCATGGAATCATATTACTCTAGGTTATTTCTTCCCCCTTGGGGAAAACGAGTATGACTTTTCCTTCTTTTTTGTCATTCCATCCCCTTAGAAAATGGATCTTGACTTTTCTCAGTTCCGAGGTTTCAGTCATCCCTTCTCCCTTACAAGTATAAAAATAGTTCTCTCAGTTCTGAGGTTTCTGTGATGAAATCCCCCTAAAAACGGAAACAAGGTCCTTACTTCTCAGTTCTGAGCTTTCTGTCTTTCTTTGTCTCTTAAGAGAAAAGGGTATTCAACCCTCTTTCCTCAGGTCTGAGTTTTTTTTGTGTTTTTTCTTATCAATCTTTCCCCAAGAAAAGGAATCTGACATCTCTCTCCTTAGGTTCTGAGCCTCCTGTCATCCCCATCCCCTTAGAAAAAGGTGATCTACCTCTTCTTCTTTTCCGTTCTGAACTCTCTGTCATCCCTTCACCCTTAAAAAGAACATGGAATCTTGAATCCCTCTCCCCTGCGTTCTGAACCCTTCTGTCACACTTCGCCCAGGTCTGCCCATGTGACTGCCGACCTCCCAGTGATTACAGTTGTACCTGGAGCAGTGCTGGGGGCCTTGTACTGCTAATTGTGTGATGACCAAAGTTCAGGTATCGACTACACGTTACCTGTGTGGCTGGCACCGTGCCCCTGGGTGTGGGGGGTAATACTTGAGACCCGCTGGAGCTCCTCTGCAGCTGCCACGAACCCCAGGCTTCGATGTCATGATATTCTTCGAAGATATTTCTCGAACTGAAGAAGAAAATTGAAAGAGAAAGTAAGGTATTCTATTCGTGAATGAAGGAGAATATATTTTTTCATTCGTTGCTTCTTTTTTTGATATAGGTGGGATTAATTGTATTTATTCATTGTATGAGCTGCTCCTTTCGTACGTAAGAACCGTTTTGTGTTTTCTCAAGGCACCGGTTCGAAGTGGTTTTCGAATGTCTTGGTCATTATCTTTCTCCAGCCGTTGATGAAGCTGCATTTTCTGAAAAGAAAAAGACAGATAATCACCTTTCGTTATTTCATTTATTTTGTGTCAAACTATTTCTTCTGTAATCTTATGGGTTGCGAACGTGTTTCGTATTTCCCCTCAGAGAAATACGAAACACGTTCCCAACCCATAAATCTACAGAAGAAATTATTTGACACAAGACACAGCATCAAGTACGTATGTTCAGTATCGAAAACGCAGTGAAGGGATTCAACTTAATGCTGCGCCGATGATATTCTTCAAGAAATCGGTGGGAAAAAACTTAGCATTATTTATCTTTGGTATCATATTTGATATAAATCAAATCCGTTAGGGCTTAGATAACCAACCAGGGTATATGAAATGGTATTGTTCGTACGTGGAACAAAGCACGTGAGCCTTGCGTGTTGTTTATCCTCGCGTATTTATGTTTTCCCAGGGAAATGACTCGCAGAAATTACCTTGACTTCTCAGGTAACTGGTAGACTAGAATGAGCTTATTTTTCCTTTCAAACAGCGCGATGATGAACAGCGTATTTCTCAATGGGTCAAAGGTCTCTTTGAGTTGACTTTCCATCACGTAGGTTAAGCAGAGCAATAACTTGTAAAAGTGCGTGGCAGCTGTTTTGTGGTCTAGGGGATTGGGGAGTCTTAGGGCTCAACGAGTGAACGAGGGAGCATGGAGGCGGGTCCACATTTGAGGGTGGTTGGAGGCCCTTAAAATACCGGCGTGGAGACTCGTCCTTGTTCAAGGGAAGGTGTGGGGCTCGAGGTTGGAGGCATGGAGACCAGTCTATGTCTAGGCGAGGGTGGAGGGCTCAGGGGAGGCGTAGAGGTAGTTCTGTGTCTCGGAAGGTAGAGGGCCCAGGTTTGGAGGCAGAGGGACGAGTCCATGTCTAGGTGTAGGTGGAGGGTCGAGGTTTGGAGGCATAAGGTCGATTCCATGTCTAGGGGTAGGTGAAGGGGCCCAGGTTTGGAGGCAGAAGGACGAGTCCACGTCTGAGGTAAGGTAGAGGGCCCAGATTTGGAGGCAGAGGAACGAGTCCATGTCTAGAAGTAGGTAGAGTGCCCAGGTTGGAGGCTTGGGGATGAGTCCATGTCTATAGAAATTTGGAGGAGGCGGATTGGAAATATGGAAACTGGTTCATGTTTGTGTGTGTGTGTGTGTGTGTTTGGCCGGTTGGTTGGTGGTAGTGTTGGAGTGTTGGCGTTGGAGTATCGGCATTGGTGGAGGTGGTGGTGAGGAGGAGGAGGAGGTGGGGGACGACAGGGGACATCATGCGTGTTTAAACAATGGCGGAGGTTGTGTGTTCTGGCCACGTCTATCGCCCAGTATCGATCGATCCGTTGCCATGGCAGGGTGCACTCGATACCTGGCTACCACCCACCCCAACCACCTAACCCCCTCCAACCTAACCCACCTCCTCCAATCCCCAGGAAGACACGACTCCAACCCAACCCCCCGAACCTCCTCTTCCCTTCCCCCATAGTGAAGGACGAGGTAAGGGAGGTAGAGACGCAGTAGGGAGGCAGTGTGTCTTCACCTCGCGTGGTAACCGATGTGGGATAACAATCACCGTGACTTTTGAGACGATAGCCGCGATCCCAAGACGATATCCATCACTGTGAGGAGAGAGCTGGTACCATGAGACGATAGCCATGAGACGATGCTCAGCGTTGTGGGAGGCTAGGTAAGCTTTCAGACGATAGCCGTCTCTTCGAGACGAATGCCATCTCTCTGAATTCTATGAGACGATAACCATGTTTGAGGCCTTTCAGCAGACGATAGCCGTTTCTTCGAGACCTTGCGGACGATAGCCAGATCTTGAACTGACGGCCATCTCTTTGAAGCCTTTGAGACGATAGCCATATCTCTGATGTCCTTGAGACGATAGCCAGCTTTCTGAGACCTTTAAAGCGATAGCCAAAAACACTTGAGGCAACAAAAGTACTTGTCAGAGATAACCTTAGAAAACGGAGAAAGAACTCTCCCTGAGGGAGACCCACTTCACTTTCGACAGAGATGGTGGCTAACCAGACGTAAAGGGACAGTAGCCAGCAAGTTACGTTGCTGTGAGACGCTGTGATCGGTTGAGCTGCCTGAAGTCAATGCTGGGAGCCACTGTGAGACGTCATATTAAAAAAGAAAGAAATATCGCTATGACGTAGGTACTATCACGTCACTGAAACGCTTTGATTGGTTGATCTTTATGACGCATCAAGCACGACACTTTACTGAGACGTCATTGAGAGAGACAACACTCATTTTATATTAGGTAGTATGACGTTATATTGCTTGAAGACGCTCTGATTGGTTGATCTTTATGACGAATCAGAACAGCATTTCTGTGAGACGTCACTGGGAGACAACACTCTTATTGGTAGATGGTGTGACGTCGTTTTTCTTGAAAAGGCTCTGATTGGCCGATCTTTTCTGACGAATCAGAACAGCATTTCTCTGAGCCGTCACTGGGAGACAACACTCTTATTGGTAGATGGTGTGATGTTTTTCTTGAAGAGGCTCTGATTGGTCGATCTTTATGACGTATTGGCACAGCCCTAACAGAGAACGTCTGCCCATGCAGAGTTGTGGAGACCACTCTCTGTTGTCTTCTTCCTGGAGGAGGAAATTAAAGCGAAGAAGTGAAATAAAAGACATGAAAAAATTAGATAATGAACGGAATCTAAGTATGTAATTTTTCGTCGGCATGTAAACGATATATATTGATTATGATTCTGGCCAGTGATAATAATAATGATGATGATAATAGTCATTATAATAATTGATAATGATAATAATGATAATGATAATGATTATGATGATGATAGTAATAATAATAATGATAATGATGATAATGATAATGATAATGATTATGATAATAATGATAATGATAATGATTATAATAATAATGATAATGATAATGATTATAATAATAATAGTAATAATGATAATGATAATAAAGTATAATAAAAAATAAAAAGAATATATATATATATATATTATCCCTGGGGATAGGGGATTAAGAATACTTCCCACGTATTCCCTGCGTGTCGTAGAAGGCGACTAAAAGGGGAGGGAGCGGGGGGCTGGAAATCCTCCTCTCTCGTTTTTTTTTTTTTTTTAATTTTCCAAAAGAAGGAACAGAGAAGAGGGGCCAGGTGAGGATATTCCCTAAAAGGCCCAGTCCTCTGTTCTTAACGCTACCTCGCTAACGCGGGAAATGACGAATAGTTTAAAAGAAAGATTATTATTATTATTATTATTATTATTATTATTATTATTATTATTATTATTATCATAATTTTTATTATTATTATTATTATTATTATTAATATTATTATTATTATTATTATTATCATCATCATCATTACTATTATTATTATTATTATTATTATTATTATTATTATCATCATTGATATGATTATCACTGTTATTATTATTATTATCATAAGATAGAACGACTCCTATACAGGACAACATCTCATGTAATTAACAACAAATACCCGGCAATATGACATACTTTTCCCTTGTAACATATGGTGCTGAATATCCCTGGTGGGTGAGCATAACACCGTGTGAGGTGATAGTTTGTGCCCCACTTCAAAGGTAAGATAACCCCTTACCCACACCCAACCCCAACCCCCAACTCTCCTACTTTGGGAATAAAAGTCATTAAACCCCCACTTACATTTTTTAAGATAGCCGGCACCAAACACGACATCTTTTTACTTTTTGGGATTCTCTTATCTTCGTTAGTCCTTCATTAATAACCCCCCAAAATTATTTAAATAGATAAATAACTGAAAATTAAATAAAGATTGAAAATAAAAGAATGATAACCCCCCAAGAAATAGATAAGTAGATAGATAAATGAAAATTAAATAAA
>NC_092240.1:13972500-13977500 GCF_036320965.1 Panulirus ornatus | reverse complement strand
CCTCCGCACTTATCATTTTTTTTTCTTCCCGCTTTCCCACATTTTTGTTTTCCGTTCCTGTGAAATTTCCGTAGTTCTATTCTTTGCCGTTCCCTGAACTTCACTCCAACATATCTGTTATGAATGTTTGAGGTGTTCCTGTTGTGTGTGACGTTGATGGTCTACAGAACACATTTCTTGGCAGCTCCGTTGATGATCTTAGTGTGATGATGAGGGTTAGCAATCTGCTAAGCATGTACATGGTGTTAGCATGATGCATGGAAACGTTATGCACTGTTGTATTATTAAGCAAAATATGACATTTCTCAACAATTTCATGATTATTTTTTTCAACAGTTATTGCAAAATTGTATGATATGGGGGAATCCCTTTGACACCCCCTCCCCCCCTACTATTTAGTATGTAAGAGGGTGAAGGACCTTCTGAAGTAATATCATTCGAAGACAAACCTGACGAAGGATTGCGAATACATGAAGGAATTCCTGCTTTTATGGTAGATGATGAGAAGTCGACATGAAGGAGGAACAGAAGAAGGCTGGGGTAAAAACTGCATCCCTGCGGAACCCCAATATAGAGTTTGAGGATTTTGGAACTGAAGTCATTATCATTGTGAGAGAGATATGTCACTATTCAAATAATGAAAAGAAAATTAATCCCTCCCTCGTCGTGAAAGAGGTCCTAAGATATTTGAGTAAGAATAATCACGTTCACGGGCGACCTTTAGATGTGTTTGGACAGCAAGCTCAACCATCCAAAGGATCCCAATTAAGTCCAGTGACCGAGAAGATAGATGTACCGGACTCCACCTGCATGGGGTTACACCGAGTGAAAAAAAAAAGAACAGCACCTCTGGCGATGCACTCTCGTCAAAGAACATCTCACTCCAAAGGGGTCCATCACTTCCCAGCCACTGGAAGTCGCGCAGCCATGGAGCTGCAGGAGCCCCTTGAAAGTATGCCGCTGGTTAACACCAGAACTCTCCATTAATAAATGGGGTCCTCGGGTAGTTATAGACAGAATGAGTAGATAAG
This sequence comes from Panulirus ornatus, assembly GCF_036320965.1. Taxonomy (NCBI): domain Eukaryota; kingdom Metazoa; phylum Arthropoda; class Malacostraca; order Decapoda; family Palinuridae; genus Panulirus; species Panulirus ornatus. The sequence goes on along the minus strand of NC_092240.1, from coordinate 13,976,469 downwards.
GAAAGAAAGACCTGTAATTGTTAAATGGAATCAGCACACCAGCTTCTTTCTACACCACTTGACATTCGGGTAAAGCTTTTATGGATTATGATCACAATTCGTGGCTACTTCATTGGCAAATCCCATACGATAGAATAAGTAATTTGAGTTGAGTACCATCATCAGGCGAGAGTCTAATCCCTTTTGGATAATTCCCTGTAAAGTATTTATCCCCTTTGGGGTTGAATAGCTTCTCTTTGGTATCCAACTTCACCTTGTGATCGCAAACACCCCGCTATGAAGTCTACCTTTTCCCATTTACTAACCAAATCCTCCTTCATGATACAGTCTGTGCCATTGCGATAGCCAGCCATGTACCGTGGGAGTAAACATTACCTTATTGAGAGTGTGATACCCGAATCACACCTGACAGCCACCCACATACTCATTCCACCCATTCTCTCCCCCCTCTGGCCACCATCGCCTTATAACAACCAGTCCCACCTTCTGACACCCAGTTCCCCTATCCTCACCCTTATGATAATCATTTCTCCTTCGTTGATCACCTCCCTTCTCTGTGATCTTCAAGCCTCCTTTGATATCCTAAAGCCCCTCTTTTATTTAGAGGGGTCGCACCACCACCGTTCTTAATCACCGAGCTCTCCCTAGTATTCAACACTGCGTAACCACAGCCACACAATTTCCCCCCCTCCACCCTCACTCCACCACACGCTACCAAAAATTGACGGGGAAATGCTAATCAACTTCATCTGCGATCATGATTATGACCCTCGGGCCGGGATCTTAATTACCATCAGCCCGAGAGAAGTCTCTTATTAGTCTAAGAGTTGCAAAGGGGTAATTGGGCGTTCTTTCATACAACATCCTCCAACTGATTTTTTTTATGAGCCTCTATAAACGTTGATTTTCTGGTGCTCGTCACACCAGCGTTTCCCACACTGGAGTTCATCCCGCCTGTGTTTCTCACGCTTGTTGTCTTACCGCCCGTGTTTCTCACTCTTGCGCGTCTCGGCGTCATGTCTGTCACCTTTTCCCTGTCACAGAGTATGGTCGTCTCTACTGAACGTAGTCTTTCTCTCCCATATATCCCTTAACCACTGTAGTCTCGTCGGTATTGCTCATTGTGTTTCTCATTAGATTCATAATTCATCTACGTATTGTCGTGTTGACTATTTCTCCTTCTTGTGTTTTGTCAAGTTTTTTTTTTTCTCTCCTCCCCCTCGCTCCCTCACCCTCGCACCTCCACCTGGTGTTCTGCGTCATCCAAGATTAATATAAAAACCGCCAACAGGGCAAACTTTCTCCAAGGGAAGTTCCAAAGTCCAGGCAGACATCAAAGTGGAACCGGCTGACCGTAATGGGAAAAACAATGACTCAGTCCACGGGTGGAAGCTAGCCTTTGACACTGTGGGTCACCGAACAGAAAGATTGGTCGTCCTTCGGTCACTTTCCTCCTCCTCCTCGTCCTCTTAGTCCTCCACTCTCTGACACAAAGGACTTGTTTGGCTTGCCTCCTACATGCCAGTCAGGATCGATCGTTTGTGCTTCTTTCTGCCCCTCCCACCAGGAGGAAAAAATTCTGATGGTCCTGCGTCATCAAATGGGGGCCATTTCACCTCACTTCTTTCCTCCTCCAAGGGGGGGGGGGAAATTCCGCTCGTAAAATCGTCCCCGATTATTCTGTCGTATTCTTGACTCATTTTTTTATGACTATCATCGTCACCAGCTCTTTGTAATTACACGTTGCTCCTCAAGGTACACTAACCAGTCGACTGTGTCCATTCCCATTTTTAAACTGATTGAATAGATATTCTTCCAGCGACACATGTCCTAATTACATTTTCGAAAATAGGTTATGGATTTTATTTATGTCTTTGAATATACGCCAAAGTGATCAGGGAGAATTACAGAAAGACTTGAATTGGATCGAACAGTGGATTATCGTCAGCTGTGAGCTGTGGTCAGTGGCCGTCTGCTGAGCACTTGGAGAGGCCTCCTGCGGTCGCTAGCGTCCTTCCCGTCTTCTGTCGCCATGGTAACCAATCCTTCGGTGTTTATCGGCCTGTGTGGGAAGGGAGCGGCACGTGACTTCCGGGACACGCTGCACCACGCGGGCGGGGCTACCTGGGACCCAGGCCCAGGTGGTCCCGGGACGTTATTCCAACAGCCCTCAGGGTTACGTAAAGACGCTGACGTCGAAATGGTTTCTGGTCATAAAGACGATGAGTTAGTTCTTTCTGAAGGGCTTTTCATCCTTCTCTCAGCGGACATGGGGATCGCTAATGATCTTTACCTCAGTGGTCTTGAGGTCCTCAGCCGTTGCCGATATAAGGATGCGAACTAAGGGACGGTTCTGTATGTTCCTAACTCGATCAGTAAACAGTCACATGAACTATCTGAGGCTCAAGATCATACACATGGTTCGGTATCCGGCCATATCCCACCCATGAAGTGTGGGAAGGTCCCAGTATTTCTTTATGGAATCTTGTGTTTTGCCCTGACCTCACTTCTTGTACTTACCAGACAGGACAGTATCAGAGACTTGTTAAGCCCACATCATGTAAAGTCCCCCCCAAGCATCTCGCTTCGATATACTAGGTTGGATCCTAACGCCACGCTTCGATATGTTTGGCTAGACCCCCAGTACCTGTCCTCCATGTATTGCTCTAGTTCCCAGCGCCACTCCGACATGTACTGAGCTGGACCCCAGCCTCACTTATCCACCATGTACAGAGCTAGGCCCCAGCACCACACTTCCACGCACAGAGCTGGACCTCAGCCTCACCTGTCTGTGTACTGAGCTGGACTCCAGCCCCACCACCCATCCATGTACTGAGCTGGGCCCTGATTAAAGAAACTTCTACGACACTTGCTGGGGCTGTAGAGTAGCTGGAACAATGGCCTTCCCCTCTTCAACATCCATGCCGACTCCATCAAGCCATAGACGTACCTCAGGTTGAGATGACTATAGCTTTGAGCAACGAACCTCAGTCAATCCTACCCATTGGAAAGCAGCTGCATCCGTAGACGCACGAGATAAAGCGCACCAGCTGTAGGCCAGTTCCCGCTTCGAATAATCCTCGATCCTGGAGTCCAGGATAAGCCGAGGGGTTACAGGGGCATGACATGGAGGGTTCTTGCAGGCCTTGAGGAAAATAGTATATGCATTCTGAGATTCCCTTCTCTCTCTCTCTCTCTCTCTCTCTCTCTCTCTCTCTCTCTCTCTCTCTCTCTCTCTCTCTCTCTCTCTCTCTCTACCATGAAGTCCTTGTGGTTATGAATGGCATAGGTAAACCTCTTGGAATCTAACGAAGATGAATTTAACCAGATAAGTTATGGGGGCGAGTGAGAATACTTTGGTCATAAAGGTCCAACAGGGAAAGCGTTAGGAAGCGAAACGAAGGAATTGTGTGATATCGTAAACGAGAGACTAGGATTCAGAGAACAAATTGAGAAGGTAACATCATCAAGCACCCATGGTTTGATTTTGAGGTAATATTAAACAGCCGCCCTCCTAGCTCCACCAGTCATACGCCCATTGGAAACCACACTTCCCAGACACGTACGAGTTATACTTTCTCGTCTGCATTCTGGACATCATCCATCCCAAAAGTTATATAAATAGTGATTCATTTAATCCATATGTATAGAAACTCTGGGATCCAATGCTTTGTACACACGCTGGAAGAATACAATTCCAAGACATTTCTCGAGTGTACAGTGGATCTGGACGTGGCCTGAAATACGTATGCTTCTCCTTGTTTTGCCTTCTTCCCTCACATACGTATAGCCCCATCTCTGACTTTGCCGTATGGTCAACACATCGTGCACGAACGAGAGACCAACCCAGCCATCCTATCGCACTCACCGCGGGCGGTCAGTTGCTCAGTTGCATCATAGCTGCCATGACAAACGTTACGTCATGAGATGCGACATCAACAGAGCCGCAGATCTCGTTGGCTCATGGGA
>NC_092240.1:13965000-13967500 GCF_036320965.1 Panulirus ornatus | reverse complement strand
TGTCGTATTTAGGTAGAAAATGGGACTCTGTCCTATTAAATAAGCCAGCATCGCAAACTTATTATGATACAGAATGGCAGTCTCCCACGAAGTAGACAACAACGACCTCATTTCTTATCTCGAACAGTGAGGGAAAGAAAAAGAAAATTGATCAATATATAAACACTCAATATATATATTTTTTCTCTCTCCTCTGGTCCCACTAATATGTGTTGGATAGTGCTCTGAAGGACACACAAAATTCTCTCTCTCTCTCTCTCTCTCTCTCTCTCTCTCTCTCTCTCTCTCTCTCTCTCTCTCTCTCTCTCTCTCTCTCTCTCTGGGATCACTCCCAGAATTGAACTCTTTGCATCGGCGTGAGGGGAATCCAGAATTGAACTCGCCTCTGTTATGGCTCGATGCACTTGGGATAAACCTCTGAATTCCTCTATGCAATTTGCCTGATTACGCAGAGAGTCAGTGTCCTTCTTCTTTTTCCCTCCCTCTCAGTATTTGTTGTCAGGAAATGGCCAAAGCTTTCCCTTTTAGCTCGCGGCTGAGATTTTATCGCGTGTCTAAATCTTGCCCATTTCCTCCCCTCCCCCCCCTTGGGAATGTGTGTGTGTGTGTGTGTGTGTGTTAGTGTGTGTGTGTGTGTGTGTGTGTGTGTGTGTGTGTGTGTGTGTGTCTTCGTCTGTCTGTCTGTGTGTTTGTCTGTCTGTCAGTCTATCTGTCTGTCTGTCTGTCTGTCTGTCTGTCTGTCTATCTGTGTTTGTTGTTTTTTGTTAGTGTGTGTGTGTGTGTGTGTGTGTGTGTGTGTGTGTGTGTGTGTGTGTGTGTGTCTGTCTGTTTGTCTGTCTGTCTGTCTGTCTGTCTGTCTGTTTGTTGTTTTTTGTTAGTGTGTGTGTGTGTGTGTGTGTGTGTGTGTGTGTGTGTGTGTGTAGGTCACTCTTTTTTGACATATACTATCTATATTTTTGGCTTTTTTTTGTGAAACACTTGAGTTGACAATTAGGTTAAGATTTTCAAGATCGCAGTAACGTTTTTGACACATCACTGTATTTGCAGTTACATGAACACTCCAAGGTCTATGGTGAATTAGTTTGGACCTACGCTTGTATTTACAGTTACATGAAGATTCAAAGATTCTCGTATGATTTTTCTATAAGTGTGTGTTTACGGTAATACATAAGGAAGACTCCAAGATTTTGATCTCTTCCGGTTTTCCGAAAACCAAACACGCATTATGTTGTGCCTAGTGAATTATCTTGGATTTACATCACTGATTTACAACGTTACCTTAAGCAGAGCTTCCCTTTGCGTACATGAGAGTAAAGATTAAATGTAAACGTAAATGAGAAGGTGAAACAAGAACTGATTATTCACCAAAGCTCAAATAGGATGTAAGAAGAATCAAGTAGAAAGGGAGAAATGAATGATGAATGACCGAAGAAAAGTGTGAAATAAAGTAGAGGAGGAAGATAAAGATTGATGAATGACGGAAGGAAGTGTAAAATGAGGTAAAGGAGGTAGAGAAAGATAAAGATAAATGAATAACGGGATAAAGGAGGTAGAGAAAGGTAAAGATAAATGAATAACGGGATAAAGGAGGTAGAGAAAGGTAAAGATAAATGAATAACGGGATAAAGGAGGTAGAGAAAGGTAAAGATAAATGAATAGCGGGATAAAGGAGGTAGAGAAAGGTAAGGATCGATGGAAAATATGATAAAGAAAATATGCATGAAAGAGTTTGTTGGAGAAAGAAGTGTGAGCAGGGGAGAATATTTGAGGGTTACGGAGAATATGTGAGGGTTACGCAGGGATAGGGATAGAGAGGCGTATTCGCAGGGAAGAATATCCGTTCTGTAAGTCGGGATAGGAGTGATGGAGGAGACAGTGGGATAGTGTTTAACAGTGCTGGATAGTGGGATAAGCGAACTGGATATGGTTAGTTTACCTCCCGGGGGCGTATCTTAAATTCTTTACGCATGACAGTGCGATCATTACGCACGTCGGGTACGATCATTACGCAAGACTGTGCTATCATTAAGCATGACGCTACGATGATTACGCATGACGGTACGATCATTAAACATGATGGTACGATCATTAAGCATGATGGTACGATCATTAAGCATGATGGTACGATCATTAAGCATGACGGTACGATCATTAAGCATGACGATACGATCATTAAACATGACGGTACGATCATTAAGCATGACGGTACGATCATTAAGCATGACGATACGATCATTAAACATGACGGTACGATCATTATACATGACGGCACGATCATTAAGTATGACGGTACGACCATTAAACATGACGGTACGATCATTAAACATGACGGTACGATCATTAAGCATGACGGTACGATCATTAAGCATGACGGTACGATCATTAAGCTCGACGGTACGACCTTAAGGCACGGCGGTATAGTCTATGAGCACGACGGTACCACTTCATTGGTACCACATAGCTTGGCCTTTGAACTGTACCGTTTCCGGTACCGTCTTGC
>NC_092240.1:13925000-13960000 GCF_036320965.1 Panulirus ornatus | reverse complement strand
CCGCGAATGAATACTCACCTTTGGAGAGGCTGTATCCTCCTCACTTGACGAAGCAGAGTCTCGTCAAAGAACTTCTCACTTCAAAGGAGTCCATCCTGTCCCTGCTACTGAGGGAAGTGCAGCCTTGGAATTGCAGGAGCCCCTGCAAAACACCACGACGCTTTCATAGGTCTCCTGGGATGATTATGTGCGAGCAGATGCGGTATACTTGTGTATGCATTTGTGTATACCAAATCTGGCCTGACCTTCACGAAATAGGTCAAATGTCAGGTCATAATATCCAAGGATCATTCGGTCATGCTCATATGTCGCACCGTCGTCCTCAAGGGTCGTACCGTCGTGCTCAAGGGTCGTACCGTCATGCTCAAGGGTCGTACCGTCGTGCTCAAGGGTCGCACCGTCATGCTCATGCGTCGTATCATCGTGCTCAAGCGTCGTACCATCGTGCTCAAGGGGCCGTACCATCTTGCCCGAGGGTCATTCATACCCTCGTACTCAAGGGGTCGTACCGTCGTACTCAAAGACCCTAGTGCATGTATTCATCTTCTCATTCGCGAATCCATGACGTGCCGTCCACCTACTTTTTAAATCCACTTCAAAGCTCCGCTTAATTGCGACAAAATACGTAAAGGAAAGCTCTGATTGTGTCTAGCGTGCCGTCCGACATCAGGCAATGGTCGTAAAAGTCGCGTGGGTGGTACGCCCCCACTTGGATGATGAGCCACTAGGTCATTTCCCTGGTATGATGAATTCGAGCCTGGGGCACGATCCTGGATTATTCAGAGGTAAGGCATGATAATATTTTGATTGCCTTAAAGAAGAAAAAGATGAAAAAGAGAGAAAGAAAGAAAGAAGCCAGCCTGCGAGGGGATTCTAATTCATTCTCTGAACCACGTCTTCCGAATTGGTTTGAAGGCCGGTGAGACACAGGTGTTCCCGTTCCCAGTACTGCTGTAGGTTGAGAAGTGCATCTTATAGTTTAGTTTTTTTTTCTTTTTATGATTTCCCTTTGCTTCGTAAGGTCTCAGTTTAAACTGCTGGATTATCAGTAGCTGGTAGTTTATGATATATGCAGTTTCTCAACACTTCAGCAGATCCTGTTTGGCATAAAAAGTTCACTGCACGATTCATTCCCTCCGGCCATTGTTTTATGTAATTTTCTTTCATTGTTCTCATTCATCATTGCTGTGTGTGTTGTTTATATCCCTCCTCTCCTCGTTTTCTATATGCCTTGTTTATCTCTCCCTTCTTCTCCTAGTCTCCGGTAAGTTATTGTCTCCTTGATCGCTGTAATCATTTTCCCTCCTTAGTATTGGACACTAATCCTCCTTGCTGCTAGATATTAATCACCCTAACTATCAAATTATTCAAACCATCCATTTCCTGATCATAGCGAACTGTTCCCCATTACAGACTCGTTCCTCCCCAAAGCTTCTTAATTCTCCTGTTTCCAAAGTGCACACCTCCCTCACTGACTTTGTAGACCTACTGTGTTTGGCCACAGTTTGGCCAGCTGCTTCATCTGCCCCGTAGACCGGTCATCCAGACCTGGCCGAGGCTTGGCCACCGGCCTCATCCATCTTCTAAGACGGTAATTTCTCTTTCAAACGTCATTTGCGAGAAAGAGTAAAGAAGTAACGACAAGAGCCGGAAGTAAAACTCACTCTAGAAATATCCTCGACCAGTCTCTCTCTCTCTCTCTCTCTCTCTCTCTCTCTCTCTCTCTCTCTCTCTCTCTCTCTCTCTCTCTCTCTCTCTCTCTCTCGTTCGATGTTGCCCGTCTTAGGCACGTACCATCAGGAACAGATGACCGAGCCTTTGAGGGGAAAATCGTTTTTCTTCCTTCCCCCTGTCCCACTTTCGGACATAATTTGTGCTGGAGAGGAGGATTTACAGCCCATCCCTTACCTGCCCCTCTTAGTAACCTACGACACGCAGAAGATACGCGGTAAGTATTCTTTTTTTTCCAATATTCCCAAAGGTAATATATATATATGTATATATATATATATATATATATTTTTTTTTTTTTTTTTTTTTTTTATACTTTGTCGCTGTCTCCCGCGTTTGCGAGGTAGCGCAAGGAAACAGACGAAAGAAATGGCCCAACCCCCCCCATACACATGTACATACACACGTCCACACACACAAATATACATACCTACACAGCTTTCCATGGTTTACCCCGGACGCTTCACATGCCTTGATTCAATCCACTGACAGCACGTCAACCCCTGTATACCACATCGCTCCAATTCACTCTATTCCTTGCCCTCCTTTCACCCTCCTGCATGTTCAGGCCCCGATCACACAAAATCTTTTTCACTCCATCTTTCCACCTCCAATTTGGTCTCCCTCTTCTCCTCGTTCCCTCCACCTCCGACACATATATCCTCTTGGTCAATCTTTCCTCACTCATTCTCTCCATGTGCCCAAACCATTTTAAAACACCCTCTTCTGCTCTCTCAACCACGCTCTTTCTATTTCCACACATCTCTCTTACCCTTACGTTACTTACTCGATCAAACCACCTCACACCACACATTGTCCTCAAACATCTCATTTCCAGCACATCCATCCTCCTGCGCACAACTCTATCCATAGCCCACGCCTCGCAACCATACAACATTGTTGGAACTACTATTCCTTCAAACATACCCATTTTTGCTTTCCGAGATAATGTTCTCGACTTCCACACATTTTTCAAGGCTCCCAAAATTTTCGCCCCCTCCCCCACCCTATGATCCACTTCCGCTTCCATGGTTCCATCCGCTGACAGATCCACTCCCAGATATCTAAAACACTTCACTTCCTCCAGTTTTTCACCATTCAAACTCACCTCCCAATTGACTTGACCCTCAACCCTACTGTACCTAATAACCTTGCTCTTATTCACATTTACTCTTAACTTTCTTCTTCCACACACTTTACCAAACTCCGTCACCAGCTTCTGCAGTTTCTCACATGAATCCGCCACCAGCGCTGTATCATCAGCGAACAACAACTGACTCACTTCCCAAGCTCTCTCATCCCCAACAGACTTCATACCTTGCCCCTCTTTCCAAGACTCTTGCATTTACCTCCCTAACAACCCCATCCATAAACAAATTAAACAACCATGGAGACATCACACACCCCTGCCGCAAACCTACATTCACTGAGAACCAATCACTTTCCTCTCTTCCTACACGTACACATGCCTTACATCCTCGATAAAAACTTTTCACTGCTTCTAACAACTTGCCTCCCACACCATATATTCTTAATACCTTCCACAGAGCATCTCTATCAACTCTATCATATGCCTTCTCCAGATCCATAAATGCTACATACAAATCCATTTGCTTTTCTAAGTATTTCTCACCTACATTCTTCAAAGCAAACACCTGATCCACACATCCTCTACCACTTCTGAAACCACACTGCTCTTCCCCAATCTGATGCTCTGTACATGCCTTCACCCTCTCAATCAATACCCTTCCATATAATTTACCAGGAATACTCAACAAACTTATACCTCTGTAATTTGAGCACTCACTCTTATCCCCTTTGCCTTTGTACAATGGCACTATGCACGCATTCCGCCAATCCTCAGGCACCTCACCATGAGTCATACATACATTAAATAACCTTACCAACCAGTCAACAATACAGTCACCCCCTTTTTTAATAAATTCCACTGCAATACCATCCAAACCTGCTGCCTTGCCGGCTTTCATCTTCCGCAAAGCTTTTACTACCTCTTCTCTGTTTACCAAATCATTTTCCCTAACCCTCTCATATATATATATATATATATATATATATATATATATATATATATATATATATATATATATATATATATGTATGTATATTTGCGTGTGTGGACGTGTATGTATATACATGTGTATGGGGGTGGGTTGGGCCATTTCTTTTGTCTGTTTCCTTGCGCTAACTCGCAAACGCGTGAGACAGCGACAAAGCAAAATAATGAAAATAAGATATATATATATATATATATATATATATATATATATATATATATATATATATATATATATATATATATATATTGGGATGACGGGCATGTTAAACTGTTTATGAACAAATTGCGAATATTACTTTCTGATCAGTCTTCAACTTCTTTCATTCTAACTTTCTCTTGAAAAATAAACTTTCATCCTTTTATTCTGTTCGGGCATAAGCTTCTTTCATTCTTTCTTTCTCTTCGGGCATAAACGTCTTTCATTCTTACCTTCTCTTCGGGCGTAAGCTTCCTTCATCATTCCTTTCTGTTCGGGCGTAGATTTCTTTCATTCCTACTTTCTCCTCAAGCATGAACTCCTCCCATCTAACCCCCCAGACACACCTCTTCCACACCCGCCATGGTTCCCTCCCATCATATCTGACGCCTCGTCACTCTCCCATATCACCTTTGTACACTTTTACCATCACCACCAACACCACCACCACCACCACCACCACAATTACCACCACCACCACCACCACCACCATTTACCCCGTCAGCTACCGTGATCCCAATTTGGAGTAGCAGTTCCCTGTAGAGAAGTATCACTAGCTTTTCCCCTGTCTTGTGAGGCGCATCAGTGAAGCGTCTTATTGAAGGCTTCCCTCATTTACGGCCCCCACTGGAGAGGGAATAACACGTGGAAAATATCACCTGTTTGGGGTAAAATCAGAGAATTCTAAATACAGTTGAAATTCGGGGTCCTCCCCACTAAAAAGGAAATGTCGTGAGGAACGCGTTTATACGTTGCAGGAAAAAATTAGGTAGCTTTGATAAAGTTGAAATTGATGGGATTAGAAAATTAAGGAAAATGAAAAATATGTCAGGTAAACATCAAGGAATTGTATCCAGAGGGCTAACCCAACGTGAAATACATGAGTGTTTAAACGTGTACCACAAATACACAGCTGCTGACTGACATCCAATCTATCTTTTCTATATATTTGGAACGTTTTCGAAGGATTGTCTAAATTCAGCAACAGACTTTGTGTAATTTTTTTTCCCCCGTGTGGTTTAATCTTCTATTTATTTCGTGGTCTATAGTCTAAGCTTGTCTACAATAATCTGGTCATTTTTGGTTACGAGTTTGATTTAGAATTTGTTTTGTGAAGGTATGGATAAGATGAGGAGGTTGTTAGACTGCAAGGTTTTAAGCTTATATATTAGAGCAGAATAGCTTTTACCAGAGAAAATTATATATATATATATATATATATATATATATATATTTTTTTTTTTTTTTTTTTTTTTTCAAACTATTCGCCATTTCCCGCATTAGCGAGGTAGCGTTAAGAACAGAGGACTGGGCCTTTTTCGGAATATCCTCACCTGGCCCCCCTCTGTTCCTTCTTTTGGAAAATTAAAAAAAAAAACGAGAGGGGAGGATTTCCAGCCCCCCGCTCCCTCCCCTTTTAGTCGCCTTCTACGACACGCAGGGAATACGTGGGAAGTATTCTTTCTCCCCCATCCCCAGGGATAATATATATATATATATATATATATATATATATATATATATATATATATATATATATATATATATATATATATATATATAATATATATATATATATATATATTTGGGGGGGATGGGGGGAATTTGTAGCATTTAGCTTAGAAAAATAAATCCAAAAAATTCTTAAGCTAAGATGAAAGGTTTATACCTCACATAGACTATGTGAGTAGAAAACCCGTTTCACTGATAAAAAAAAAAAATAGTGTAAGTTGTTCCATGTACATATTCCTAAAGGAACGAATATAATGTATTTTAAAGGAATCATATTAAGCCAAGTGAGGATATTGAGAGCCACAAAGTGATTCATGGTATCATAAAGTGTAAATATTTGTGCGCTACAGGAGAATGTAATTAAGATGTAATTAGAACAGATTTAATTGTTGGAATGTAATTAGTTTTCTCAGACCTTTTTTTTTTTTTTCTCTTTTGAGCCTGTGATACTGGCGAGAAAAATGCTTAGGATTTGCATAAAACCAACTTGATATTGTTGTGCTGAATTAGCATAGCATTAGTAGTTCTGGCAATACTGCTGTGTGTGTCTGTGTGTGTGTGTGTGTCTGTGTGTGTGTGTCTGTGTGTGTGTGTGTGTCTGTGTGTGTGTGTCTGTGTGTGTGTGTGTGTGTGTGTGTGTGTGTGTGTGTGTCTGTGTGTCTGTGTGTGTGTGTGTGAAAATCGTAACGCCAGGGGGTAGTCAGGCTCTGGTAACAATGCTGCTTGAGGAGGAAAATAATTATGAAGTAATCATATTTGTGAATAATGTCATAAATTATTAGAATTAACGGAGAGATTCATTTCTTTCACTTTAGAGAGACGAATGAAGAGAGTGTTGAACAAAAATAGGAAATACCACTCATCCTCAATTTACCACTACTACTAAAACACTACCACAACATGATAGAAAAAAAAAAAACAGTGAGATAAGATTAAAGGTAATTTTGGGTGACATTATTTTCTTAATGGGTTGTTATAACCTACATTTTCCGTCGTAATCAACTGCATCTCCCCGTTTGGTATTATCCTTACAATTTTCTTTTTTTTTTTTTTGTCTCCAATTCAATTTTACTGATTTTTCTTTTTCTTTCTTTTTTTGTCTCCAATTCAATATCACTGATTTTTCTTTTTCTTTCTTTTTTGTCTCCAATTCAATTTTACTGATTTTTCTTTTTCTTTCTTTTTTTGTCTCCAATTCAATATTACTGATTTTCCAATTTTCTCCTACGTTTCTCTATATCTCCTGATTTATCGTGTGTTTCCATTTCCTCGTTTACTGTTTTATATCTGTTCACTTTATTCTTTCCGTTGAATGTTTGAACTCTCTTCTCATTTCTGTCGCTCGGGTTTCACTATGTCTCATTTTCTCTTCTTTTCTCCCACGTATCTGAACCTTATTTCTTTATCAGGGGTTACCGTTCTCCGCCGCATGTAAAAAAAAAAGATTACCTTCAGCGAGGCTGTGTATCATCGTCAAGGGGACAAGAAGGTGTACAGTGTCGTTGAGGAACTCTTCCCGCCGCAGGAGTCCACCGTTTCCCTGCTCCTGCATGGAGTGCAGCCTCGGTGATGCAGCGACCCCCACGTTTCCCTGCTCCTGCATGGAGTGCAGCCTCGGTGATGCAGCGACCCCCACGTTTCCCTGCTCCTGCATGGAGTGCAGCCTCGGTGATGCAGCGACCCCATGAAGAAAGGGGCAACTTGAGTTTTAAACTTTTCGAGACTTTCTCGCTCCGAAGGAGTCCATCGTTTCCCTGCTCTGCATGGAGTGCAGCCTCGATGCTGTGGCAACCTAATGAATGAGGATCTTAAGGTTTTAGAATGATGATGTTAGCGTCTTGATCACTTCCAGTCCAGTCGTCCCGATTCTCACATTTCGCTTCTCCCTGACATTCTTCCTCATCTCTCTCTCTCTCTCTCTCTCTCTCTCTCTCTCTCTCTCTCTCTCTCTCTCTCTCTCTCTCTCTCTCTCTCTCTCTCTCAGTCTGGGCTCCATCATTAGACTGACCAACCCCGCGCCCTGTAGACTCCCGTTGTCACTGGAGACTTATATTACGCCCTCCTCGACCCCGAGGCTACTGCTACCCATTTTCTCCCTCCAGCAACAACATGGTCACCACCACCACCACAGCCACCACCACGACAGCGGCCTCCTCCACCACCACCACCACCACAGCTGCTCTTCCATCACTGTCCTCCCATTTACGCCCTCATTTTCTTCCACCCTCCCCTCCTCTATTATCGACTGTGCCTCATTTTCCTGGAATGTTTTGAGATGGACGCGGTTGGTGCTCTCAGTGGCATTTTACCATGGTTCATTTTTGACCTTTTTTTTGGTCACTGTGGATTTTATGCTAAAGGAAGAAAAATATTAATGATGAAATAAAAAGATTAATCCTAGGCCATTCCTTCATATTTCTAACGCCTTGGTCTATTTCTGTTATTCTCTTATTCTTCGTTCCGGTCAATATTCTTGATATATTTTTCTTTCTTTTTTTTCATTTTCTGCACGTGGTGTATTTCTTATGTTTCTGAATTTACGTGATGCCAACGGGTACGCAACACACATATAGTGTATTCCGGTCGCTTTTTTTATGGCTTTGACCTCTCGTCGATCGATTCAGAATCGTGTGTGTGTCTCTCTCTCTCTCTCTCTCTCTCTCTCTCTCTCTCTCTCTGCCTCGTAGATTCCTCTTTCTTTTCTCACTGCATTTTCTCTTTCCTTTCTCCGTCATTGGCTCCCTTTCCTCTCCTTTCTCTCCCCTTTCTGGCTTTCTCATTTTTCTTACCATTTTCTTGCCCTTCTCATTCACTCCTTAAGTTTTATTGGTACTCGAAAGCTCCACCTTCATCATTACGCCCTTCTATATTCTCCCTCCTTCTCATTCCTTTTATCCAGCACCCTGCATCTCTCTCTCTCTCTCTCTCTCTCTCTCTCTCTCTCTCTCTCTCTCTCTCTCTCTCTCTCTCTCTCTCTCTTTGCTCCATCCAAATCCCCTCTTCCTTCCTTTTACCACCGCATATCCTTCTTCCTTCCACCATCACCATCTTCTTCCTCTTTCTCTTTCCTTTTCCTACTCCTCCTCTTCCTTTTCCCCTGCTCCTCCTCTTCATCGTCATCCCCCGGTCCTCCTCCTCTTCCTCTCCCCACGTTCCTCCTCCTCCTCCTCTTTCCCTGTTCCTCTTCCTCTTCCCCCTTTCCTCCTCCTCCTCCTCTTCCTCTTCCTCTTCCCCCGTTCCTCCTCCTCCTCCTCTTCCTCTTCCCCCGCTCCTCCTCCTCGTCTCTCCCTCCTCTCCCCCCTGACCATTACTTGACGCATCTCTCCCCAGGCCTCCCAGCGGGAGGCACCCAGCCTTCCAAGGCACCAGGAGCCCTGATAGCCTTCTTAATGAACCTCAGGTGACACCAGCCTTCCGTATGGGGATGGATGGTAGTGAGAGAGGGAAGGAGAAGTTAGGATGGAGTTAGGGATGAAGGAAGGGGTGATGGAAGAGGAAGTTTTTTTTTGTTTTGTTTTTTACCCTGTTCTTAACTCTTCTTTTTCCTGATGTTCCTCTTTTTATTCTGTTTTTTCCACCTCCTTTCTCAGAATGCATGTAGTAGTCCCATCACGGAACTATTGAGCAATGCGGCTCAAGAAGAGGAAGTGCTGGATATCCAGAAGCTCCCTAATATAACGCCAAGTTCTCCTTAAACGGAAAGAGATAGAAAATGTGTTTCGATCTTCGGTCATTTTGTATTCGTAAAAGAAAACGATAAAGAATGACACACAGACACAAAGCCATTCTCTCTCTGTGAAAAAAAAAAAAGAACGGGGCGCACCTACGGAAGATCTGATACAAGTCGTCAGAACGCTAGATGGTTTCGACAACATTAAGTACGAACATTTAAGTCAGATGTTAGAGAGATTCAACCATGGGAAACAGTGGTGGTGTGGAGTTAGGAGTGTCTTTTTTAGTACTTTGCTCGCCCTTTCCCGCGTTAGCGAGATAAGCGCCACCACATCGTCAAACACATTCAATCCTCCTCCTCCTCTCCTCCTCCTCCTCCTCCTTCCTCCTCCTCTTCTTCCTCCTCCTCCTTCCTACTTCACATCAGACAACATAAGGCAGTAAGTAGGCCATGTCTGGGGTGAAAATGATGATCCCGGGGGAAAAAAGGAGGGAAACTAGAGGGAAGGAAGCATCAAGTGAATTTGCAGGGGGGAAAAATATTTGCAGGTAGAGAAAAGAATGAGAGAACATATTGTCACTGAGATATAGATACGGGAAAAATGTAGATTAATGGAAAAATGAAACAGGGAAATATAAAGCATAGAGAACTGAAAAATTGGAGTATTATTTTATAGGATCTGATTCCAAGCACAAATACACACGTACATACATGATGTAGGGTTAGAGTTACCAGCACTCATGTATGCACGGGCCGCTTAGGATCAAACTCGCAAAGGATGTAATCTTGGTCGTGGCAGCAGGTCCACAGTCCACCCAGCTCTTCATCCTCCCTTAGGGGTTGGTTGATAGAATGGGTTCTTGGTATAAGTTAGTGTGTGTGTGTGTGTGTGTGTATGTGTGTGCAGTATACGACTTCAAGAGAATGGGGCAACACGAGTGTAAAAGTGTCTCTCATCATGACATGAAAATAGGTATTACAGACACTCTTATTAACACTCATTACGAATTGCCATGAAGACAACTTGTAGCGACCAAAAACTATGCACTCATACGTTGTGGTGATCAACACAAGATTGTCATAAGAAAAAGACGATATCAGATAAGAGGAAACTGATCCAGGCAGACAACTGTGATTAAGTCAACGCCTGATGATTGAGAAAATAAATTGTTTTTCTGGAAAACAATTTCTGGATCAAGTTAAAGATGAGACATACCGACAGAGGCAGTAAACTCGTATGATACATACGATAACAACCATTGATCTCAAAATTAGCACGCACTGATTTCCACAACAGGTAATTAACAGTACAGTAGTTCACTGGCAGTCAGTGGCAAACAGCAGACAAAAGGCCAAACAATAGAATGAGGAGAGGGGGATCAGGAGTGGTAGGGTGGTGGAGGAGGAGGAGGAGGAGAGGGGAGAGGGGAGAGCGTCATTGAAAACAATAGCTGCCGTACAAAATAACGTTGATTAATCTTAATCACAACAGGAACTGACGAGGAAAACAACGAGTAGATAAAAACAACTTAATTGGTCTTAGGTGTGGTATCAGCTTACAAGTAATAACCTCCAAGGGGGAAAAATATCGATAGATTTCCCAACTGTATATCCATCTGTTTGTGTCTTTTTACACGTTTACCTTACCATCTGGCATCATAGTTTGGAACGCATACCATCATCTGGCATCAGAGTTTGGAACACATACCATCTGGTATCATAGTTTGGAACACATACCACCATCTGGCGTCATAGTTTGGAACACGTACCACCATCTGGCATCATAGTTTGGAACACATACCACCATCTGGTATCATAGTTTGGAACACATACCACCATCTGGCATCATAGTTTGGAACACATACCATCTGGCATCATAGTTTGAAACCCACCAATGAAACTCTTCTCCCCACCTTCCCCAGACATTTAACTAAACTCAATTTAATCCACCCACCTCTCACTGCAACCAAAAGCATCACACACACACGAGCTATATGAAGGCAGCAGAGTGACCAATCCTCACACATCATAGAAGAAAAAGTTCCAAAATCCCGTACTTCATCGTTGGATTCAGTTTCCTCACCGAAGACCATTTCACGAACGCCACCGCGCGAATCAAACACACGTACCTCAAAGACACAGAAAGTATAATGTAACATAAACTCCTCCCTCCTTCCAAGTTACAGACCTCATCAAGCATGGAAGCGAAGACCATCAACGGAGACCTTGGCGCAATTCTACACTCCAAACAACGCCATTTGCCGACCTGATCACTGAGCACCAAGACGGGAGCTCATCTCTTAATGCGATGAACCATAAATCCTACGTCACCTGGCTGGGGCGAGGCCTAGATAAGGAGCAACCACTATCTGGAGAGACAGAGTTTGCCACATCGGCACGGAGATAAACATCATACGTATCAAAGACATGTAGATGAAGGTAATTGATTACTATTGAAGGTGAGATACACGCATAGATACGGAGGTATACCGATTAACCGACAGAGAGGAAGATGGAGGCACCAGCACTCAGGATAGAGCCATCTGATAAGACAATTAATGTCTCATAAGGCGAGGGAGGTTCTCGCGTCTCATGCCGTGGGTCCGTAGTTAATGAGCTGGACCGCCCTCTGAGCCCTCATGCCTCTCATCTCCACGCGCCTCAACCTTTGATATCAACCCTCATGCTTCTGCATAGCACACTCATCCACAAAGAACAGACCTCTTGCGACTTAATGCAAATGGCGGTGTGAAGAAGATGAAGGAACACATTGAGGTTCATCACTGAGTGATATTGGAAAGTTGATTTTGAACTGAACTTCGGTATCTCATCAAGTCATTTTAATGAGAGCTCCTCGACCAAAGATGTTCATGTATTATATATATATATATATATATATATATATATATATATATACACATATATTGTGCGTGTGTGTGTGTGTATGTGTGATATTTACAGTAAGCAATAGTTTTGTACTTCACAAACGTTTCATAAGCGAAGCAGCATGAAGAGATCTCACGTACCACTCATCCGAAGCAGAATAAGGAAGGTTGAACATAAATCGCCAATGTGAAGCTGGAATGGCTTCACAAGTCATCGTCGCATGTGAAGCTATGGAACGAAACAGTGAGGCTTCACAAACCATCGCCGCTTGCGAAGCAGAACAAAGCAGTGAGGCTTCAGAAGCCACCGCCGCATGTGAAGCTAAAGAACAAAACAGTGAGGCTTCACAAACCATCGCCGCTTGCGAAGCAGAACAAAACAGTGAGTCTTCAGAAGCCACCGCCGCATGTGAAGCTAAAGAACGAAACAGTGAGGCTTCACAAACCATCGCCGCATGTGAAGCTAGAGAACGAAAGAGCGAGGCCTCGTACCCTTTCCCCTTTGCATCAAAAGGGGTATTGCTCCATCGGGGTCGGACTCGTCGAGTGGTTCTTTCCCGAGAGACTTTGAAGTTTCGGCTCCCCCTTATGGACAGCTGCAGTAACAGTAAACAAGCGTGGGTAAGCTACAACAGCGACTTAATAATGACGTTCTTTGCCTGTGTGTGTGTGTGTGTGTGTGTGTGTGTGGCTCACTAAAGTTGGCTTTTCATAACGAATGTCTCTTTATGATGAGGTTCTTTTTAGGAGAGAGAGAGAGAGAGAGAGAGAGAGAGAGAGAGAGAACAAGACTGATACAGTAAACAGGGTCTAACTCAACATACCCTACGAGAGTGATGTTAACCCACCCACTTAACCCACTCCAACCCACCCAATTAACCCACCCGACCCCCCACCTCTCCATAAATAGAGAAAACGAGAGTACTTGGAAATCTCCTCTACACAAAAGCTGATATAAAGCTTCCGCTTGCTTATTAAACCCTATGAGCTCACACGACCAAAGAGTGAGTAAATGAAGGAAACCCATTTTTTTTTTCATGAAGTCTCCCATGAACGATTTCTGACACGATGGGCGGCGCGCATTCCCGAGATAAAAGAAAAAAAGATACATATCGGTAAAATTAGAAATGAATCGCCAAACGTATAGGTAGTTAGGTAAGTAGTTATCAAGAGAATAATTACTCATTTATCCAAGCAATGCAAAGTGAATGTATTATGAACCTCCAGCGGGTAGATGAACGTGATAATCTCCAGTGGGTAGATGAACGTGATAACCTTCAGTGGGTAGATGAACGTGATAACCTCCAGTGGGTAGATGAACGTGATAACCTCCAGTGGGTAGATGAACGTGATAACCTCCAGTGGGTAGATGAACGTGATAACCTCCAGTGGGTAGATGAACGTGATAACCTCCAGTAGGTAGATGAACGTGATAACCTTCAGTGGGTAGATGAACATGATAACCTCCAGTAGGTAGATGAACGTGATAACCTTCAGTGGGTAGATGAACGTGATAACCTCCAGTGGGTAGATGAATCTGAAGTAGCATCGCTAATGATCGCACGTGATACGAAAGGTATATATATATATATATATATATATATATATATTTTTTTTTTTTTTTTTCAAACTCTTCGCCATTTCCCGCGTTAGCGAGGTAGCGTTAAGAACGGAGAACTGGGCCACTGAGGGAATATCCTCACCTGGCCCCCTTCTCTGTTCCTTCTTTTGGAAAATTAAAAAAAATTGAGAGGGGAGGATTTCCAGCCCCCCGCTCCCTCCCCTTTTAGTCGCCTTCTACGACACGCAGGGAATACGTGGGAAGTATTCTTTCTCCCCTATCCCCAGGGATATATATATATATATATATATATATATATATATATATATATATATATATATATATATATATAGATAGATATAGATATGTGAGTAACGTAAAGTGACGGAGACACACACGGGTGCTAGGATGATCGGAGAGATGACCTGCTTCGTAGGCGCCAGGGGCTGAGGGAGATGAGAAAGAGGGGCTAAGGGAGATGAGAGAGGAGCTGAGGGAGATGAGAGAGAGAGAGACTTAGGGAGAGACGAACGACGATTTTAAGGTCGAGAAGAAAGAAGAAGAAGAGGAGGAGGAGGAGGAGGCTCCGGTGGTACAGGTTACGTGTGGTGGAAATGTAGTTGGGGTTATTTCTTTCCTTGAAGGACTTGGATGTCCAGGTGCTGGACCTGTTTTGTGTTGAGAGATGTGTTGAGTGTATCGCGCCGGGACTCCTGCAGCTTCAAGGCTGCGCGGCAGCAAGCAGCAGGGAAAGGTTGGCTTCCTCTGGAATGAGATGTTTTTCAGTGATTCTTTTTTTTTTTTTTGTCCATTGACGGTGTTGCAACCACATAGAGCCGGTTAGCATATCTCTCTCTCTCTCTCTCTCTCTCTCTCTCTCTCTCTCTCTCTCTCTCTCTCTCTCTCTCTCTCTAAAATATGTATATATATATATATATATATATATATATATATATATATATATATATATATATATATGTTTTAGATATCTGGGAGTGGATCTGGCAGCGGATGGAACCATGGAAGCGGAAGTGGATCATAGGGTGGGGGAGGGGGCGAAAATTTTGGGAGCCTTGAAGAATGTGTGGAAGTCGAGAACATTATCTCGGAAAGCAAAAATGGGTATGTTTGAAGGAATAGTGGTTCCAACAATGTTGTATGGTTGCGAGGCGTGGGCTATGCATAGAGTTGTGCGCAGGAGGATGGATGTGCTGGAGATGAGATGTTTGAGGACTATGTGTGGTGTGATTTGGTTTGATCGAGTAAGTAACGTAAGGGTAAGAGAGATGTGTGGAAATAAAAAGAGCGTGGTTGAGAGAGCAGAAGAGGGTGTTTTGAAATGGTTTGGGCACATGGAGAGAATGAGTGAGGAAAGATTGACCAAGAGGATATATGTGTCGGAGGTGGAGGGAACGAGGAGAAGTGGGAGACCAAATTGGAGGTGGAAAGATGGAGTGAAAAAGATTTTGTGTGAACGGGGCCTGAACATGCAGGAGGGTGAAAGGAGGGCAGGGAATAGAGTGAATTGGATCGATGTGGTATACCGGGGTTGACGTGCTGTCAGTGGATTGAATCAGGGCATGTGAAGCGTCTGGGGTAAACCATGGAAAGCTGTGTAGGTATGTATATTTGCGTGTGTGGACGTATGTATATACATGTGTATGGGGGTGGGTTGGGCCATTTCTTTCGGCTGTTTCCTTGCGCTACCTCGCAAACGCGGGAGACAGCGACAAAGTAGAAAAATATATATATATATATATATATATATATATATATATATATATATATATATATATATATATATATATTTTTTTTTTTTTTTTATACTTTGTCGCTGTCTCCCGCGTTTGCGAGGTAGCGCAAGGAAACAGACGAAAGAAATGGCCCAACCCCCCCCCCCCATACACATGTACATACACACGTCCACACACACAAATATACATACCTACACAGCTTTCCATGGTTTACCCCGGACGCTTCACATGCCTTGATTCAATCCACTGACAGCACGTCAACCCCTGTATACCACATCGCTCCAATTCACTCTATTCCTTGCCCTCCTTTCACCCTCCTGCATGTTCAGGCCCCGATCACACAAAATCTTTTTCACTCCATCTTTCCACCTCCAATTTGGTCTCCCTCTTCTCCTCGTTCCCTCCACCTCCGACACATATATCCTCTTGGTCAATCTTTCCTCACTCATTCTCTCCATGTGCCCAAACCATTTTAAAACACCCTCTTCTGCTCTCTCAACCACGCTCTTTTTATTTCCACACATCTCTCTTACCCTTACGTTACTTACTCGATCAAACCACCTCACACCACACATTGTCCTCAAACATCTCATTTCCAGCACATCCATCCTCCTGCGCACAACTCTATCCATAGCCCACGCCTCGCAACCATACAACATTGTTGGAACTACTATTCCTTCAAACATACCCATTTTTGCTTTCCGGGATAATGTTCTCGACTTCCACACATTTTTCAAGGCTCCCAAAATTTTCGCCCCCTCCCCCACCCTATGATCCACTTCCGCTTCCATGGTTCCATCCGCTGACAGATCCACTCCCAGATATCTAAAACACTTCACTTCCTCCAGTTTTTCACCATTCAAACTCACCTCCCAATTGACTTGACCCTCAACCCTACTGTACCTAATAACCTTGCTCTTATTCACATTTACTCTTAACTTTCTTCTTCCACACACTTTACCAAACTCCGTCACCAGCTTCTGCAGTTTCTCACATGAATCCGCCACCAGCGCTGTATCATCAGCGAACAACAACTGACTCACTTCCCAAGCTCTCTCATCCCCAACAGACTTCATACTTGGGAGCGGGGGGCCGGAAATCCTCCCCTCCTTGTATTAACTTTCTAAAATGGGAAACAGATATATATATATATATATATATATATATATATATATATATATATATATATATATATATACATATATATATATATATGTAGAGAGAGAGAGAGAGAGAGAGAGAGAGAGAGAGAGAGAGAGAGAGCTGGTATAACCTCTCATAGTTACACATAGATATATAAACGCACTATAACACAAGGCCATGTGTGAACACGAATGTCAGTACATGTGTATGGGTGTGTGTGTGTGTGTGTGTATGTGTGTGCGCGTGTGTATGTGTGTGGGTGGGTGGGTGGGTGTGGTTACATGTTTAAAAGATTCTCTGTTTATTTGTTTCGCATTTGTTGGACATCTGTCGGTTTGGAGAAGCATTTTGAGATATTTTTCATGTTTACTTCAAGTATAGAAGCGTTTGATTGTTGATATTCAGTTTTGAAGTAAAAACGTCTGTTTAGCTGAAAAGACCCAGAATCAATACATGAAATGCTTAGTATTTTTTTCAAGGAAATTGATTTGATTAAAAACTCATTATAATAATCATTTTCAAACTGACTTCCAGTGTGAGACTGACACGTTGATGGGAAGTCATTCAAGCGAATGATTATGTATTTAGATTATCATAATTTTCAGTCAATTATATTACGTATCGAATTTACTGGGTATCTGTCTCCTTTCGTTTAGGATTATCAGATGTACAGGTTTGAGGCAAATTGTGCTTGGGGCAAAAAAAAGATACATATACCGTGCACCATTTGCTTCGTTTTTACTGGGTATCCATCGGCTCGAAGAAGGATATCCAGATAATGATGATAATGATGAAGATGATGAAGTAGAGAAGAAAGAAAAAGGTTTGCTCCTTACTCAGATAAAACTGTGTCTCAGTACAGAAGTAACGTGCCAAGAAACGTCTATTTTTCTCCTAGGGATCACACACACACACACACACACACACACACACACACACAGATATATATATATATATATATATATATATATATATATATATATATATATATATATATATATATATATATATACATATATATGTATGTATATGTTGGAAAGGATCACAGTTTTGCGCGTGATCAAATATATTCCTATAAGTCCCCGGAGAAAATGAAACACGTTAAGTTCCCAAGTGCACTTTCATGTAATAATCACATCATCAGGGGAGACACAAGAGAGAAATATAAGTCATTTGATATATATCACAATGAAGAGACGTAGCTAGGACGCCATTTGGTAAACCTGCGATTATCCAAGACAGACAACGAGCGTATCATAAAATTATGTGGACAAGAAGGTGAATTCACCTTCTTGTCCATATATATATATATATATGGATAGGGGAGAAAGAATACTTCCCACGTATTCCCTGCGTGTCGTAGAAGGCGACTAAAAGGGGAGGGAGCGGGGGGCTGGAAATCCTCCCCTCTCACTTTTTTTTTTAATTTTCCAAAAGAGGGAACAGAGAAGGGGCCCAGGTGAGGATATTCCCCCAAGGGCCCAGTCCTCTGTTCTCAACGCTACCTCGCTAATGCGGGAAATGGCGAATAGTATGAAGGAAGGAAGAAGAAGGATATATATATATATATATATATATATATATATATATATATATATATATATATATATATATATATATATCCCAGCCCTGGTTACAGCCTTATATATGGGACACGTACCCTTCCTTAGGGTGACGTTATGCGACATGTGTGCATATACCCTGCCATGGCTAGGGGGGAGTTTTAGGTATATTCATACGTAAATGTCTGGGGGAACGTGATATATCTTGCCCTTCAGCCACAGAAGATCTTGTATACCATGAGCAATATTCTGGAAGATCTTGACGAGTCTAAGGACACAGCAGAAATAGCTCACAGAAGAGGAGGAAAGTCATATCAAGCGAACTCTTCACTTGTAATCAAAATGGTATAACCCAGCGAAGCGTGATTGGGTTTCATCGTGTTTTTCTCCTCTCCCGTGGTAAGAGGTTAGAGATAGCGCGGAAGGCTATGGTAAGCGGGGATTATACGAGGTTGACGAGAGGTTAAGAAGGTGACATCCTTGTAGAAATGAGCGGAACGTATGGGGAGAAACCTCCTCATCTGACCTCCGCTAGCAGCTGAGGGTAACCTTACTCTCCACTATTACAGTCATGTTCGACCAGTGGTGCTGTCCTCTCTTTTCTCCCACCACCTCGTCGTGAAGCGATCACAAACACACACACACACACACACACACACACCCACACACCCACACCCACACCCACACACCCACACCCACACCCACACCCACACACACACACCGCTCAGAACCTTCCAGCGACAAAAATGCAAACCCGAGACCGAAATAATCACAATTTATATTCGGATGACATCGAAAAATAGGGTAAATATCCGTTGCTGGAGTTCGTTCGGTTAGTTCACTCGGGTTTTGTTGATTTATTCTCGTATATCAGGAATATTTTTCCTCCTCTGACAGTTTCCCTGATTTTCATATCAGTGTTCACTGTCACTTGTTGATCTCAGGCTTACGTAATGTCAGTATATATCACAGCGTTCGTCTATAACATCTCTGCTAAGCGTTCAGGGTCAACCGATATGCTTTGCTTTCGTAAGATATATAGGTAAGAGTTCTACTGGATACGCCTTTCATTCATATGATATAGATTGGAGTTCCACTGATACGCTTTTCTTACGTAAAGTATAGATAGGAGTTCCACTGATACGCTTTTCTTACGTAAGGTATAGATAGGAGTTCCACTGATACGCTTTTTTTTACGTAAGGTATAGATAGGAGTTCCACTGATACGCTTTTCTTACGTAAGGTATAGATAGGAGTTCCACTGATACGCTTTTCTTACGTAAGGTATAGATAGGAGTTCCACTGATACGCTTTTCTTACGTAAGGTATAGATAGGAGTTCCACTGAGACGTTTCACTTACGTAAGGTATGGATAGGAGTTCCACTGAGACGTTTTACTAGCACCACCGCAAGGTATTCGTGCGGTGCCCTTAAAGTATGTGTTTACGGTTTTTGCATCCATAGAGCCAGCAGGTTGTGGAGGTGGAACCCAGACGCCACGGGCTCTCTTGTTTCTCTAGGGGGTGGAAGGCTGCGTCTCCCACATTGTTCCAGCCCCCTCCGGGAGACGGCGGTGGTCGTCCGCGGTAAATTACCTCCTTTGTTGAGTTCTGATGAGTTTTTCTCATCCCAGATGAGCTGTGTATGGAGAGGTGTGTGTGTGTGTGTGTGTGTGTATATGTAGTATTATTTTTTTCCCCTCACCCCCCACGATGATGAATTTCCACCGTCTGGTAAAACCCATCTAGTTGCGTGAGGTCGTGGTCAAGATTGGTGTGGCATAAACTGGTGCCGAAAAATTTTGATGCCTGTCTTCTTTTTTTTTTTCATTCTATGTCCCCCACGTAGTTATTTTCTCGTCTCGTCATTATCATCATCTGTATGCAACTGGCAGTAGCTTTTGTTCTATTGCTAGCTAGGACACGGGATGAAAAAAAAAATGGTTTTCATAAAACTAAGGTTTTATATCCATTTGAAAAATATAAATTCTTTTGCGGAAAACACACAGTTATTGAATATATATATATATATATATATATATATATATATATATATATATATATATATATATATATATATATATATATATATATATGAAAGTGAAATCGCACTTCAAATAGTTCATACAATTGTATGTAACATGTAATTTTTCCATGTGCTCTTCATTCCCGCCGTCCAACACCAATCTTTATAGGCCAAGCACTGTCTGCTTTGTCAGGTCACGAACTGACAAAGCAAACAGTGCTTGTGTGTGTGTGTGTGTGTGTGTGTGTGTGTGTGTGCGCGCACGCTCATATGCACCTGCCTGCGTCATATTTCCTACGTGTGGTGTGATGTACGTCTGTATCTGGCACGCTTTTCTCTGACATTTTCTGCCAGCAAGACTCTCTCATCTTCCCTTGCCAAAGATCTTGACCTGCAGGCGAGCTCAAGTCTGTCAGGACATCTGCAGCTGGGAGGCCACAAGATCCAATCTTTGCCGGAGAGGATTGTGTGTGTGTGTGTGTGTGTTCTGCCCCGATGGAAGTGCAGATCACATCTGTGTAAGGGTTGATCGTTGTGTCTGGAGGGGCTTTGAAATACAGCATAGACACATCTGGCAGATGCGTCACTGTTTGGTTACATGAAAGTCTAGATTTTAATCCATTTTACAGCATTCCTCACTGTCATCTCGTTCACAGGAATGAAGGGTACAATTGATTTTTATTACTGACGGACGGGAAGTGGTGAAGATGATGTAATCAAGTCCAGAGACGAATTAAGGCCAGAGGTTAATCTTAGAGCTTTCCCTCGTATATACGTTCCACATAACGCTTCTAAGCTTACGTTGCTGTGGCCAAAGTGAAGTTTCATCATCATTTTTAGTACTGGCTTTTCGCTTATAAGTCTCTGCAACGAGAGAACTTGCTAGAGAACGGGGAATGGCCTCGCCAAACTGTACGAGAGTTCGTGAGGCATGTGTCTTAAAAATGTCGGACGTCTGTCGATATTCATGCGAATAGTTCGTTGATAATATATAAGGTTATATAAGAATACAAGGTTGTATAAGAGTATTCGCTGGATATACATGGATATTCTTTAGATATACATTTGTCTCTTTAACGGTACCTTAAGGGCTTTTAGGCTGTATCTGTTTATAAAAAAGATATATATATATATATATATATATATATATTATCCCTGGGGATAGGGGAGAAAGAATACTTCCCACGTATTCCCTGCGTGTTGTAGAAGGCAACTAAAAGGGGAGGGAGCGGGGGGCTGGAAATCCTCTCCTCTCATTTTTTTTTTCCAAAAGAAGGAACAGAGAAGGGGCCAGGTGAGGATATTCCCTCAAAGGCCCAGTTCTCTGTTCTTAACGCTACCTCGCTAACGCGGGAAATGGCGAATAGTTTGAAAAAAAAAAAAAAAATATATATATATATATATATATATATTTACCGGTTTATCCACAAACAGATAATCTTTTAAGCTACCTTTCCCCATTTTTCAAGCTTAACAGAGGAGAGGAGGGTGTACAAAGATAAAGATGAACAGTAGAGATGCACCCTCCTGAAAAGATATAGATTCTGTGATTCTAAAAGCCTTACAACGTCTCTTTGAAGAGCTTTAGCTCGACTCTCACTCGTAAGGTGCTGAATCCTCTATAAGCCCAGACATGATCATCTCCAGGTACCGAGCTACACTAACCAAATTAGTCTGAACTTTGACCCGTAATGTAAAACTTGCTAGGAGGCAATTGCTAGATTGGACAAGATAAATAGTGCATTAAGGTAGTAAAGATGCATATTAGTGGAAAGAAAGGAGCATGATTACGTACCTATCGATAAGAGTAGGCCTCCGCGAAGAATAGATAGATAGATAGATAGATATGGATACAGACAGATAGATGTAGAATAAGGCACGCATATATATATATATATATATATATATATATATATATATATATATATATATATATATATATATATATATATATATATATATATATATATTTTTTTTTTTTTTTTTTTTTTTTTTTTTATACTTTGTCGCTGTCTCCCGCGTTTGCGAGGTAGCGCAAGGAAACAGACGAAAGAAATGGCCCAACCCCCCCCCCATACACATGTACATACACACGTCTACACACGCAAATATACATACCTACACAGCTTTCCATGGTTTACCCCAGACGCTTCACATGCCTTGATTCAATCCACTGACAGCACGTCAACCCCTGTATACCACATCGCTCCAATTCACTCTATTCCTTGCCCTCCTTTCACCCTCCTGCATGTTCAGGCCCCGATCACACAAAATCTTTTTCACTCCATCTTTCCACCTCCAATTTGGTCTCCCTCTTCTCCTCGTTCCCTCCACCTCCGACACATATATCCTCTTGGTCAATCTTTCCTCACTCATTCTCTCCATGTGCCCAAACCATTTCAAAACACCCTCTTCTGCTCTCTCAACCACGCTCTTTTTATTTCCACACATCTCTCTTACCCTTACGTTACTTACTCGATCAAACCACCTCACACCACACATTTTCCTCAAACATCTCATTTCCAGCACATCCATCCTCCTGCGCACATCTCTATCCATAGCCCACGCCTCGCAACCATACAACATTGTTGGAACCACTATTCCTTCAAACATACCCATTTTTGCTTTCCGAGATAATGTTCTCGACTTCCACACATTTTTCAAGGCTCCCAAAATTTTCGCCCCCTCCCCCACCCTATGATCCACTTCCGCTTCCATGGTTCCATCCGCTGACAGATCCACTCCCAGATATCTAAAACACTTCACTTCCTCCAGTTTTTCTCCATTCAAACTCACCTCCCAATTGACTTGAACCTCACCCCTACTGTACCTAATAACCTTGCTCTTATTCACATTTACTCTTAACTTTCTTCTTCCACACACTTTACCAAACTCAGTCACCAGCTTCTGCAGTTTCTGCAGTATATATATATATATATCATTATACCCTCCAACAGCCAGGATTCGAACTCAGGACATTTTGCGTGGTAATCGGGAACCTTAACTGCTAGGCTATGAGGATAGTATGTGTTCTATGCACTATATTCATGTATATACGTATATATGTAATCAAGTAGAAAAGAAGCATGCAGATAAGCGAGAGTGAAGCATACCTCTTGAACAAGATTACCCGATGTGTGCTGGGGTTACGACCCTCGTAAAAAAAGTTTATATCTTGCTATCAGATCTTAATTAAAGATTAACTTCTCTTACTGCTCCCGTGGAAGACTTTACGACACCTTGGCCTTAATCTAACACTCCAGAAACTAAAGGAAGAGATAGGGCTGAAATGGAATATATAAATATTCCTATGAGTCGACGGGGAAATGAAACACGATAAGTTCCCAAGTGCACTTTCATGTAATAATCATATCATCAGGAGAGATACAAGAAAGAATTATATCAGTCAGTTGATATACAGCCAAGAGACGTAGCTAAGACTTCACTTGGTAAAGAACTGACTACCCAAATATATATATATATATATATATATATATATATATATATATATATATATATATATATATATATATATATATTTTTTTTTTTTTTACTATTCGCCATTTCCCTTGATAGCGAGGTAGCGTTAAGAACAGAGGACTGGGCCTTTGAGGGAATATCCTCACCTGGCCCTCTTCTCTATTCCTTCTTTTGGAAAATTAAAAAGAAAAAAGAGAGGGGAGGATTTCCAGCCCCCCGCTCCCTTCCCTTTTAGTCGCCTTCTACGACACGCAGGGAATACGTGGGAAGTATTCTTTCTCCCCTATCCCCAGGGAATATATATATATATATATATATATATATATATATATATATATATATATATATATATATATATATATATATATAATGATGATAAAAAGAGTATGGTTGAGAGAGCAGAATAGGGTGTATTGAAATGGTTTGGTCACATGGAGGGAATGAGTGAGGAAAGATTGAAAAAGAGGATATGTGTGTCAGAGGTGGAGGGATCGAGAAGTGGGAGACCAAATTGGAAATGGAAGGATGGAGTGAAAAAGATTTTCGGCGATCGGAGCCTGAACATGCAAGAAAGTGAAAGGCGTGCAAGGAATAGAGTGAATTGGAACGATGTGGTATACAGGTGTCGACGTGCTGTCAATGGATTGAACCAGGGCATGTGAAGCGTCTGGGGTAAACCATGGAAAGTTTAGTGGGGCCTGGATGTGAAAAGGGAGCTGTGGTTTTGGTACATTCTATATGACAGGTACAGACTGAGTGTGAACGAATGTGGCCTTTGTTGTCTTTTCATAGCGCTACCTCGCGCAATGCGGGGGTGAGGGAGGTGCCATTTCATATGAGGCGGGGTGGCGTTGGAATTGGATGAAGGCAGCATGTATGAATATGTACATGCGTATATGTATATGTCTGTGTATGTATATGTATGTAAACGTTAAAATGTATAGGTATGTATATATGCGTGTGTGGGCGTTCATGTATATACATCTGCATGTGGGTGGGTTTGGGACATTCTTTCGTCTGTTTCCTTGCGCTACCTCGCTAACGCGGGAGACAGCGATAAAGTATGATAAAAGAAAAGAAATATATATATATATATATATATATATATATATATATATATATATATATATATATATATATATATATATATATATATATATATTCCTAGTACAGCGAAACTTTGAGTTACAATATTGGACCAGAGTTACAGCGAGGAATAATGTCTCTTGGACTCGAGGAAGTGTTGCAGTGTATCAGGTACTATATTGAGTAGCACTTGAAAGACATCACACTCGAAAGATATGAAAAAATCTATAAACTACATCTATGCAACACTTGAATTTAACATTTCACCACCATCGTCTCGGGCTCAGTAAAAAAGAAAATAGGTCTTAACACCGTATAGAAAGTGGATTCAGGTTATAAAACCAGTTTGAAAGTAAGAGAGGAAAGAAAGATGTAATTAGAACGTCCTTTCCCAGAGACGGAGTGATCGTATTAGCATTCCTGGGAAATGAAGGTGATAAATACCGCGACCCTCTCTCTCTCCCCCCCCCCCTCTCTCTCTCTCTCTCTCGCTCTCTCTCTCTCTCTCCTCTCTCTCTCTCTCTCTCTCTCTCTCTCTCTCTCTCTCTCTCTCTCTCTTGCCCTCCCCCCACGCTCTTTATGGACAAGACTGACACATTTCGATAAATAATTCTTCAGCGTCGATCTCGAGGGGCCTCTTGGTGCTGGATGGTTGGAACCACGAGTGGCCTCTTATCGTCTTAAATACCTGGAGGCATTCCCACTCACTGGGGCGTTCGAGTCCCACTCGAGAATCCCATTATATAAGCTTTTTCATATTCCCAGGTTATTTGAGTATGTGAGGAGGAATTATCTAAGGGGGCGGGTTTTTTTTCTTCAGATATGTGAGCGTTTCTCCTTTGCAGAATAGTGTTAACTTTTGGAGTTTCTTAATGTCAGTACTTAAAGGAAACTGGCTGCTGGTCAGTAAAGGCGATGGGTCGTCTGGTTTACAGGGGAGGGACAGCTGTATGGGACTTGAGAGTCTCTTTCCTTCACGAAGAAGAGGAAGAAAAAGAAGTAAGAATTTAAGGAGAAAAATTTTCCATTGTCTTGTATACTCTCTTTTTTCCTGTCTATAGTTCTGTCTCTCCTTCTTTTTGTCAGGTCCTTCTGTCTACTTGTCTAGCTGTCTATCTATCAGCCTGTCTATCCATGGGTTAGCTCTGCCTTAAAGCATCTTTTAGCAAGATCTCTCCCCGCTAGGGAGCTAGGTAATAGCTTCTCTTTTCGTCTTTTTAATCGTTCTCTCTCTCTCTCTCTCTCTCTCTCTCTCTCTCTCTCTCTCTCTCTCTCTCTCTCTCTCTCTCTCTCTCTCTCCTTCTGCGTCAGTATCTTTATAAACCATTTGCCGATACATTATTCCCAAAGCGGCAAAACTCTTTCAACATTTCCCGACCTGGAGAGGAGAAATAAATTTCATGTCGGTCAACCATCGTCGGGGAGCCACAATGGATCCTTGACGACAAGTGGTGGTGGAGAGAGAGAGAGAGAGAGAGAGAGAGAGAGAGAGAGAGAGAGAGAGAGAGGAAGAAGTTCCGAGATTTCACTCGAGTTGAGACTGAGTGAAGAGAGAGAGAGAGAGAGAGAGAGAGAGAGAGAGAGAGAGAGAGAGAGTATTGGAGAGGAGGTGGAGTTGTTGTGAGGAAGAATAACAATCATTTTCCGGAAAGAAAGGAAGTAAAAATAAAAAACCTAAGCTTGTGAAACTTATTCTTCCCTACCTCTTGAAGATTAGGTTCTTGAGGAAGAAGGGAGCTAAAAGCAGGGATATTTATGGGAATTAAGATGTACCTCTCTCTCTCTCTCTCTCTCTCTCTCTCTATATATATATATATATATATATATATATATATATATATATATATATATATATATATGTATATATATATATATATATATATATATATATATATATATATATATATATATATATATATATATATATATACATACATATATATATTCTTATGAGTCCACGGGGAAAATGAAACACGATAAGTTCCCAAGTGCACTTTCGTGTAATAATCACATCATCTGGGGAGACACAAGAGAGAAATATAACAGTCAGTTGATATACAACGAAGAGACGTAGCTATGACGCCATTTGGTAAACATGCGATTGTCCAAAACAATCGCATGTTTACCAAATATATATATATATATATATATATATATATATATATATATATATATATATATATATATATATATATATATATATACATATATATATGATTGTAACCCAGATGAAACAAAACGAGAGATATAGCACCTATGCCTGATGAAAAAAAAAACCTGGATATTTTATGGTTTGGCTCTGAATGACACAGGGTTAAAGGCGAAGGGAGCACAGTGGTGCAAAGGGCTACTACATGTAGTCCGGAGTTTATAAGAAAACATGAACGAAAGAAGATGGGTCGACATTTCTCACGAAGGAGGAGCCGCGGGGGTGAAGGAAAGGAGGGCGACATTTAGGAAGAGCCGCGGGAGTGCAGCCAGACAGACGGTGAAATGAGGATGAGTTGAAGACTGAGGTAGGTTAAGGGGTGAAAGTAGGGCACGAGAGATGGATGGGTGTGGTATTAAGGCCTGTGTATCTGCGAGCGATAAAGGAGAAGATGAATGGAGTGATTATTATTTTTGGGGGGCTGGTTTTGATGCAGGGCTTTGAAGACTGGGTGATTGTGGGATAGGTGTGTGTGTGTGGGGGGGGGGAATCTTGACTGCACGGGTGGGTTAGGTGATGTCGTGGCTGAAAATCTGTGACTTGAGGGTGTGTGAGTGTGGGTGAACGTGGAGAACAGCTCGTCAAGTTGTGTGTTGTTAGAGGAGAGATGACCTGGAATACATGGTTCAGTGAAATGTCTGCTATCTTTGTGTCTCGCTGGCTAGAAAAATGTGTCATGGATGCCTCAGTCATGTGTCATGGATGCCTCAGTCATGTGTCATGCATGCCTCAGTCATGTGTCATGGATGCCTCAATTATGTATCAGTCAGTAAGACTCCCTGAAATTTTCCTCCAACCTAAGCATCTCAAAATCATCTTAGGTAAGGTTGCAACATTCCACTTTTTTCCTCTTATTTCTGATATATTCTTTCATAAGTTTTCTGTTCTCCTCCTATGTCTTGCACATTTTTCTTGCATCATTTCTTTTCTTAATTCTTTTTCAATATTTTTTCTTGATTTTCAGTAACTCTTTCTCCATTTTTCTATATTTTTTCTGGAGAGGCTTCCCTAAAATGCATGTCTTATGCACAACTCTTTATCACGTCTGGGTTTTAAGGAATTTAGATAAACCAGTATGAGTAGAAAAGTATATTGAGATAGTGATATCCCTGATGTCATCTAGTCCACGTTCTACTTTCTCATTAATCACCTACGTTACAGAATCTGTCTTTCTCAGGACGCCAATTATATAGGCATACGGACTGTTACATAGATGTATCGATTTCTTGATCAGCAAGCTCTTTGATACCAATTTTTTTCCTCTTTTTTTTCTCCTCTTTCTCGAGATTAATAGCTGCCGTAAGTTCATCAGCAAGGGTTATTGATCCAGTGGGGACTAGGTCTGGCCATAATGTGTACTTGGTGCCGTAGTGAAGGACTGGTGAAGGGCAGATCACAGAGGGGTAAAGATAGGGATGTGAAGCACTGTCAGGTGTGGTGGTAGGGGGTTGTAGATAGGGGATGGGGGTGTGTATAGGAAGTGCGAGGAGGGGGTGTGTGTGTGGTGTGTGTAGATGGGGATGAGGTTTTACGTAAGGAAGGACATACAACGCGAGACCCGATGGTACAGAACGACGTTATCATTTGGAATAACGTTGTAGATACAGTGGTAGAAACAGGAATATGGTCAGGGGGAGTTGGTGTAATATACCAGCTTAGGCAAGATACGGCCAGAATAGAATCGCGATATCTTCACTAGGGAAAGCCATACTTGTTGTCTCGTAGGTACCTACGAAGGGAACTTTTTTTGGTGACTATGAGTTGTGATTAGTCCAGAGAATTCGATTTTGTCTCTACTTGTTTTGCTGGAGCATAACCCTACAGCGAGAGTTAGTTATGTACGAGGGTTCGACTCCCACGGCACATGATAGAATAGCAGTGGTAGGTGAGGTATACACCTTCTTCCGCTCCTTTACCCTCACCCCAGTTCTCTTACCTTCTACTACCCACCCACCCCATCTCTCCTTACCCCAACACACCCTTAATCACTCTTTCCTTACTCCCTCTCCCTTACCCCCCAGCATCACGCTCTCTCTCTCTCTCTCTCTCTCTCTCTCTCTCTCTCTCTCTCTCTCTCTCTCTCTCTCTCTCTCTCTCTCTCTCTCTCTCTCTCTCTCACACACAGACATAATAACCTGGTCAAAGTAGGAGGAATTTGTGAGATTCTCCCCGACAGTGGAGATTAATCACCCCCTCCGACACTGTTCCTCCGACGTCTCCCGCGTTTTGATCAGTCATTAATCAGGTGGTCATGATCAAGTGGCCGCCATCAATTTATTCGTTTGACAAGCAGCCCGCGGAGAAGGTGCCTGCTACAGCAGGAAGTATGAAGGTGGTGTGGAGAGAGAGAGAGAGAGAGAGAGAGAGAGAGAGAGAGAGAGAGAGAGAGAGAGAGAGAGAGAGAGAACGAGTGGGTAGAAAGTTGAAAAATTCATGAAAATACATCAATAGAAAATGAAGGAGAAAATAAAAGATGGAGGGAACGATTGAAACGAACTTGCTTGACACATTCTCCCCCTCTCCTCCCCAACCCACACACACACACACACACGCAAAAGCCTTCTGCTTCCTATCCCGTCGACACAAGGATCTTAGTTCAGTCTAACCTTGTCCTTCAGCAGATAAACTGGACATAGACCTTCAGATTTTCTGTTACCTGTCACTCCCACGTCCCACTGAGCGTCTGTTGCTCCCACGTACCACTGAGCGTCTGCTGTTCCCACGTACCACTCAGCGTCTGCTGTTCCCACGTACCACTCAGCGTCTGCTGCTCCCACGCACCACTCAGCGTCTGCTGTTCCCACGTCCCACTCAGCGTCTGCTGCTCCCACGTACCACTCAGCGTCTGCTGTTCCCACGTACCACTCAGCGTCTGCTTCTCCCACGTAACACTCAGCGTCTGCTGCTCCCACGTACCACTCAGCGTCTGCTGCTCCCACGTACCACTCAGCGTCTGCTGCTCCCACGTACCACTCAGCGTCTGCTGTTCCCACGTCCCACTGAGCGTCTGCTGCTCCCACGTACCACTCAGCGTCTGCTGCTCCCACGTACCACTCAGCGTCTGCTGTTCCCACGTACCACTCAGCGTCTGCTTCTCCCACGTAACACTCAGCGTCTGCTGCTCCCACGTACCACTCAGCGTCTGCTGCTCCCACGTACCACTGAGCGTCTGCTGCTCCCACGTAACACTCAACGTCTGCTGCTCCCACGTACCACTCAGCGTCTGCTGCTCCCACGTACCACTCAGTGCCTACTGCTCCCACGTACCACTCAACGTCTGCTGCTCCCACGTACCACTCAGTGCCTACTGCTCCCACGTACCACTCAACGTCTGCTGCTCCCTTGTACCACTCAGCGTCTGCTGTTCCCACGTACCACTCAGTGCCTACTGCTCCCACGTACCACTCAACGTCTGCTGTTCCCACATACCACTCAGCGTCTGCTGTTCCCACGTACCACTCAGCGTCTGCTGCTCCCACGAACCACTCAACGTCTGCTGCTCCCTTGTACCACTCAGCGTCTGCTGTTCCCACGTACCACTCAGCGTCTGCTGCTCCCACGTACCACTCAGCGTCTGCTGCTCCCACGTACCACTCAGCGTCTGTCACCAAGATGATTCCCGGACTGGGAAACAAATCCCATGACAGCCGACTAAAACGACTTAAAACCTGTTACGTTTAGAAGAGAGAGGATTAAAGGGCGATTTGATGACGGGCATTCCAAATGGTCAAAGACTTCGATTATCTCGACCTAACGACTTACACAGGGTTAGATTCGTCTGATTTCACTCGTGGTAATGGATACAAACTCGTGGGCGAACGTTCTACCTCGAAAGGGGAGACGAACTTTTACTCCGACGGGAGAAAGTAGTGCCACAGATACGTTTACGAATAGACTTGATAGATATTTCGCCTCAAATCCACGATTGACAATAATTCCACCTCCTTAGCTACATGAAAAGTAGATGATATTTTTCTGGTTTTTGATATGTACGTATTTTCTACTCGCACCACGCGATCTATGATTTTCATATCTCTTCTATTATCACGAACATCCTCGAAGGGACCCAGTGGTCTGTTGCTGTTTGAATTCCTTTGCATTCCTCTGTTTCAATGCCTTTGTATTCCTCTGTTTCATTTCCGTTGCATTCCTCTGTTTCAATTCCTTTGTATTCCTCTGTTTCATTTCCTTTGTATTCCTCTGTTTCAATCCCTTTGTATTCCTCTGTTTCAATTCCTTTGTATTCCTCTGTTTCAATTCCTTTGTATTCCTCTGTATATAGATATCATGGCGATTCAGTCCCCGTTTCATTGATGTGGGAGGGATTTTTTCAGAGAGGCGAGTAAATGTTGTAAAGTTTTTCGTCACCAGTTTGTCGGTTTGTCTATTTGTATACCAGTACTTCTTCATCTGTATGGACAAACACAGACGCACACACACACACACACACACACACACACACACACACTTACGCACAATACCTTGCCATCTCGTCCTCCTTTGGCGGCTTAAAGGGAAACACATGGAGGCGCAGGTGGCCGACGATGATCAGGTTTCTCGCCTTAATGGGAACGTGGTCGAGTCAGAGGATCAGATTGTCTTGCGCCATGTTGGTTGAAGAAGAGACTAGATGTTGCGGCTTACGTACCCCTGTGGCCAGTTTAGCGGCTCAACCTCCTAATTCAGTTAGATACGAGTATATCATATATATATATACATATATATATATATATATATATATATATATATATATATATATATATATATATATATATATATGTATATATATATATGTGTATATATATATATATATCTTTTCTTTCACACTATTCGCCATTTCCCGCATTAGCGAGGTAGCGTTGAGAACAGAGGACTGGGCCTTTGAGGGAATATCCTCACGTGGTCCCCTTCTCTGTTCCCTCTTTTGGAAAAAAAAGAAAAAAGAAGCGAGAGGGGAGGATTTCCAGCCACCCGCTCCCTCCCCTTTTAGTCGCCTTCTACGACACGCAGGGAATACGTGGGAAGTATTCTTTCTCCCCTATCCCCAGGGATAATATATATATATATATATATATATATATATATATATATATACGTATCATACTTGGGAGCCATTTCCGGCGTAAGCGAGGTAGCACCACGAACGGACTAAGAAATGCCACATCCGCTCATATCCATTCTCCAGCTGTCATGTGTAATGCACCGAAACTACAGTTCCCCTGTAGTTTCGGTGCATTACACATTTTCGTCTCGCCTTATGTGGGAGTCTCAGGCAAGGGAATCCTGATGGACGGAGGTAGAGCAGCCACGTTTTCTTGGACGAAGTCACTGCCAACACTTTACCGTTAACGTCAACCTCAGAGATGAAGAATATTTACTTTTCCCTGAACTTGGCTTAGTCCTATCTCGAAGTCATTTCCCCACCTTGCGATTTCATTTAAACTTCGAAGTTCTGAAGTTTATATCACTGCTGTCTCCTTGAAGTACTGATTGGGAAGAGATATTAAATTTTTTTTTCCCCGTTGCTTTCTTTCTTAGACGTGAAACCAACTGCTGGTTTAGTTGTGAAACCAGTTGCTAACCTTAGCGTGTAGTCAGTTGGTGTTTTAGCTGTAAAACCAGTTGTTATATTAGTTGTGAAACCAGTTGCTATCTTAGACGTAAGTCCAGTCACTAGGGAGTGAAACCAGTTGCTGTCCAGATGTGAAACGTTTGCAATATCAGCTCTGAAACTAGCTACTATCTCAGCTGTGAAACCAGATGCTTTCCCAGCTTTGAAACCATCATCTTCATCAGCTGTGAAACAAGTTACCATCTTAACCGTGAAAGCAATATGTATCTTAGCTATAAAACCAGTTGCTCCCTTAGCTGTAAAGTAAGTTACAATATTTGTCCGGAAAACCACCCAGTGTGTCAACAGAGTATGAAACTTCGAGTCAGGTGTTGGTGAGACAGCCACGTCTCTGTAACCAGTCGTCTTAACAAGCAGCCTCCGTCATAGACTCTGCAGGGATACTTACTCTTTTTGTTCATAATAAGTCAGTAAAGATGCAACATACACATAGAAGAAAAAATGAATAGGGAAGAATTGTCCTCAAAATCTAGATCATTTAGGGATATTCCTAAACATTTAATGGTCATAGCAATAAGAGGAGCCCATAAGTTGATCTGAACTTGTGAACATCTATGATCGTAGATTCCTCATACATCATTTACCCATTGGGTGTTATCGCGCGGTGTCGCTTAAGAAGTAACAAGAGAATTCAGACGTTCCTTTAGGAAATCCAAAGTATGGGTTGTCGTGACCTATTGGTTCGAGAGGTGGCCGTCCTCTTATACTTCAAGGATCCAGGTTGGAACCTCGGCTGGAGTCATCTTGAGGGCGTCTGTTCGTCTCCAGGAGGGCGGACGTCCGCCGTAGGACGCTGAGGTCAACCTCGCATCAGCGTAGACGAGGAAATGAATGGTGAAGACGATGGTGACTGACGGAGGACGTAGCTGAGACTATTCCTAGAGATGAGAGAGAGAGAGAGAGAGAGAGAGAGAGAGAGAGAGAGAGAGAGAGAGAGAGGCGTCAGTTAAGAGATAGGTACATACGAACAGCGAAGCACTGATGGAAGTGGATAGACAGAGAGAAAGAAATTTAAGCACAGTCTTCATATAATCTCCATTAATGCTATAGCCTTCCTATAGTCTCCATTAGTGATATAGCCTGCTTTCTTATAGCCTCCAACGAGGGAATAGTTTTCCTATAACCTCCATCAGCTGTATGGTTCGTCATCCTATAGACTCGAACGGTCGCATAGGATCTATCAGCGGTGTAGCCTTGTCTCCTGTAGCCTACATTGGCAGGTATAGTCTTGTTATCCTATATTCTTATATTGACTCTATCACCATCAAAAGAAAGCCCTTTTTGTCATCCACTTGCTGGGTCATCCACCTTTCTCTTCCACCCGCTGGGTCATCCACCATCCTGCGTAATCCACCCTTCTCCCACACCCCCTGTCATCCGCTCTCCTTCGCCTCCTGGGTTATCCACACCTCCTTCATGCTCAAGAAATCGACCATTTCTTGGGTCATCCACTCTCCTCCACCTCAGAAGTCATCTGCTTCCAAAGTCATTACCTGGGTCATCCTAGACACCTCCTCCAACCTCAGGAAGTCATCGACTCCTGGGGTCATTCATCCTCCTCTTCCTCCGAATTCATCCTTCTCCTCAAACTGTCTAAGCTACCCCCACCCTCCTCCTCTCCCTTCAAGTCATCCACTTAACGAATTACTTTCCTCCCTAATCTTCAGTCGCTCCCTGTTCGACCCTTTTCCCTTCCTCCCTTACCTCCTTTTGCTGCATCTTCCATGCCCCCCTCCCCCTTTCCCTTAACTCTGTATCGTTCCCCCTAATCTCTTTCCCTTTGTCCATTCCCCCCACAGGCCCGATGCCCTTCTACTAATCTGGCAGATCCGTCTTTCCCTTTATTCCACACCCCTCCGTTGACAGTCCTGCCCACCCACCCCCACCCACTCACTGGCTAATCTCTCCTCCCCCTCTGGAGTGATCTTTCTCGTCAACAGTGTTCACAAGCGTCACAGCTCGAGTATACCGCCTCTCGTTGTGACGCAAACCGTAGTCCCATGTTTGGGACGTGACGCGGGATGTATCTGTTGGCCCTGGCGTGACGCAAACTGCCCTCTTTGTCCTGCGCGTGACGCGGGCTGTATCACTAGACAGTGTGGCGTCGTACACACCGCATTTTCTGGACTGTGTGTGACGGTGAACTTACCTCCTTTGGACCGTACGTGAAGCGATTTTGCGTGACGCAGACGGCACCTGCTGACACGTGCGCCTCACAGACCCTGCATCCGCCAACCCGTGCACGAAGCAAAATGTTTACGAAAGACCCCCGTGGATTTGCGTCGTATGGTTGCAGCTGCAAAAACGCTCGAGGTTAAAAATGCAGCCATTTTCTGAAATCGCTTCTGCTCCTGTGTATATTTTGTGCATATAATGTGAAGAATAAATGTTTATGATATGTAAGTAAAAAGAGATCTATTATTCGAAAACCAGAAGGAAGCGATTTTAGACTGGTTTTATCTTGTATTTTGCCG
>NC_092240.1:13900000-13920000 GCF_036320965.1 Panulirus ornatus | reverse complement strand
GGGGAGGGAGCCTCGTTAGTGCACTTTAGGAAATGAGGGGGTGGGTGGTGCAAGACAGCAGTTTGCTTCCCTTTCACAACAGAAGTTCAAATCATCATCAGTCTGTGATAATGAGTACACAACACACACGAGATTCCTCCAGAGTCCGCGTGGAGCAGAGGAATCAGGAACGTGTCGAAGTGTCGAAATTCAACGCGTGTCGTTTCCTTGAGGTAAATGTCAAGATGCTTCGGCAAGCAAATCCCACAGAAAAAGGATTGTAATGCGTGTTTGATTGGGAGAAGTAGGGCCAACGAAAGCAGTGGAATTATTAAAAAATTGTATTACTCACACACACACACACACACACACACACACACACACACACACACATACACACACATACACACACATGGGGATAGGGGAGAAAGAATACTTCCCACGTATTCCCTGCGTGTCGTAGAAGGCGACTAAAAGGGGAGGGAGCGGGGGGCTGGAAATCCTCCCCTCTCATTATTTTTTCTTAATTTTCCAAAAGAAGGAACAGAGAAGGGGGCCAGGTGAGGATATTCCCTCAAAGGCCCAGTTCTCTGGCGAATAGTTTGAAAGAAAAGAAATGTATATATATATATATATATATATATATATATATTTTTTTTTTTTTTTTTTTATACTTTGTCGCTGTCTCCCGCGTCTGCGAGGTAGCGCAAGGAAACAGACGAAAGAAATGGCCCAACCCCCCCCCCCCCCCCCATACACATGTACATACACATGTCCACACACGTGTATACATACCTACACAGCTTTCCATGGTCCACCCCAGACGCCTCACATGCCTTGATTCACTCCACTGACAGCACGTCAACCCCTGTATACCACATCGCTCCAATTCACTCTATTCCTTGCCCTCCTTACACCCTCCTGCATGTTCAGGCCCCGATCACACAAAATCTTTTTCACTCCATCTTTCCACCTCCAATTTGGTCTCCCTCTTCTCCTCGTTCCCTCCACCTCCGACACATATATCCTCTTGGTCAATCTTTCCTCACTCATTCTCTCCATGTGC
The DNA here is from genome assembly GCF_036320965.1 of Panulirus ornatus. Taxonomy (NCBI): domain Eukaryota; kingdom Metazoa; phylum Arthropoda; class Malacostraca; order Decapoda; family Palinuridae; genus Panulirus; species Panulirus ornatus. The sequence goes on along the minus strand of NC_092240.1, from coordinate 13,918,955 downwards.
CCAAACCATTTCAAAACACCCTCTTCTGCTCTCTCAACCACGCTCTTTTTATTTCCACACATCTCTCTTACCCTTACGTTACTTACTCGATCAAACCACCTCACACCACACATTGTCCTCAAACATCTCATTTCCAGCACATCCATCCTCCTGCGCACAACTCTATCCATAGCCCACGCCTCGCAACCATACAACATTGTTGGAACCACTATTCCTTCAAACATACCCATTTTTGCTTTCCGAGATAATGTTCTCGACTTCCACACATTTTTCAAGGCTCCCAAAATTTTCGCCCCCTCCCCCACCCTATGATCCACTTCCGCTTCCATGGTTCCATCCGCTGACAGATCCACTCCCAGATATCTAAAACACTTCACTTCCTCCAGTTTTTCTCCATTCAAACTTACCTCCCAATTGACTTGACCCTCAACCCTACTGTACCTGATAACCTTGCTCTTATTCACATTTACTCTTAACTTTCTTCTTCCACACACTTTACCAAACTCAGTCACCAGCTTCTGCAGTTTCTCACATGAATCAGCCACAAACGCGGGAGACAGCGACAAAGTATAAAAAAAAAAAAAAAAAAAAAAAAATATATATATATATATATATATATATATATATATATGAAGGTGAAAGTGCAATTCGGTAGGAGTTCAGATATTCTCATTTAACATGTAATATAATCTTAAACTCATTCCTCACATTGAAGCACAGAAAAAAAATATTTCCTAAACCCGTTTCTACTCTCGTCAGAAAATATATCACAAAAGACATTAGATGAAGTCATTAACATTTTTTTCTCCTCCGGTTGAATATGATGAAAAAAAAGAGATTGAAAGGTCTTTTAACTGGTATCTCCTTAGCTTAAGTGGTTACGCAAGGGGAGCGGGTCCCCGGGAGCGTACTTACATGGACTAACTACTGACCCAAAAAAATGACGGGTTGGCATCAGGAGCCATTAAACTGTAAGTCCCAGGTACAGGTCAGCAGTCCTTTATTGGCCCGGTGATTACGGGTGCCATCAGGGAGTCGTCTGGGAGGTGGGGGTCTCTCTCTCTCTCTCTCTCTCTCTCTCTCTCTCTCTCTCTCTCTCTCTCTCTCTCTCTCTCTCTCTCTCTCTCTCTCTCTTACTCTACTCTACAGCACAAGTTCCAAATTTCCATTTATGTAAGAGGAGTAATAGTATGATAATGATAATAATGCTAATAATAATAATAATAATAATAATGATAATAATTACTTCCTGGTAATAGATAAACTGGAGAGAGAGAGAGAGAGAGAGAGAGAGAGAGAGAGAGAGAGAGAGAGAGAGAGAGAGAGAGAATTTTGCATCTTTTTCTGTATATTAGTCGTTATGTGCTCTCTCTCTCTCTCTCTCTCTCTCTCTCTCTCTCTCTCTCTCTCTCTCTCTCTCTCTCTTTCTCTCTCTCTCTTTCTCGCTTTTCTATTACCAGGAAGTATATACCATTATAGTCAGGCTTCCCCCTTAACCATACCCTGCCTTTGACTGGGGCCAGCCAGCCCACCTCCCCGGTTAACAAAAATACTTATATATTCCTGTAGCCACAGAGTTTCGCTCACAAGTATGTTGCAAGACTTTTTCGTCCCCCCCTCCTTTTTTTCTTCTTCACGTCGTGTAAAATCATTTGCAGAAATGATCGATCTTCCTCCGGGTACTAAAAATCAAGAGTTTTCAATAATAGTCAAGTTGTCAAGGATTTTTAGTTAGCAGTAATTAATATTAGGGGAAAAAAGAACAGTTACGCTTTGACGTCTTAGATTTTATGATATACACAATGACTGAATGGAAGGTAAAGAAGGTAAAGCAGATATTCGTTTTGCATGAAGTAGGTAATTTATTTTTTTTACAGTATATATATATATATATATATATATATATATATATATATATATATATATATATATATATATATATATATATATATATATATATATACACACACACGTCACAGGAAGTGGGTGCTTAACTTTCTCCTCAACTTACAGTAATATGAAGAGTCTTAGAAGACGTAGGAGGAACGGGAGGGTAAATGGAGACATGGTGAAGAAAAAGAAGCGAATTCATTTTAAATTAGAGAAGCAGATAGAGAATAGAGAAGGAGAGGAAAATAAGATTGTAGAAAATAAAGCTTGAAGTAAAAGAGTAAAGAGGAGGATAATAGCAAGACATATGCTGAATGATGCCTTATGTTCCATGTGTTGACGAATTAATTGTCTCTCTGTGTGTGTCTCATATGTAGCCACGCTCACTGTTTATATATGTGCAACAACATATGCTGAATGATCGCACACTTGCCGCAGCATATGCTGAATGATTCTCAGTATAGCAGAACCTACCGTAAGTATATATATATATATATATATATATATATATATATATATATATATATATATATATATATATATATATATATATAAGCACCTCAATTCACACTAAGTAGATTCAATTTACAAGTGACACAGCACATACTGGGGTAGGACTGCTATGATGACGCGACTACCTCCAGAACTAAGCCCAGCCCAACCCAACCCAACCCAGTACAACCCAACCTAGCCCAACCCAACCTAGCCCAACCCAGCTTAGCCCAACCCAGTCCAGCGCAACCCATCCCAACCCATCCCAACCTAGTCGAACCCAACCCAACCCAACCCAACCCAACCCAACCTATCCTAGCCCAGCCCAGAAGAACCAACGTGGGTAAGAGGCCGAGTTTCTTTTGGTGCTCGCACAGACCCAGGTGGGTCTTGGGCTTTGACGGACGGCATTACTATCACCTTCCTCGTGGGGGAGAACCCCCCGGACCTGTGAGATGAATGAGTGAGGGAAGAGGGAGTGTGGGTATTATGGTGGTTATATGAAGGAGATTTGTGGCTGATGATGTGGTGGTGGCGGTGGTGTGTGGGTGGGGTGTGTGGAGGGAACTAGGGGAGGGGAGAGGTGAGTGGGAGATATATGAGACGGTGGAGATATATTGAGATGAATTCTGCCGGGGTTATTTGAGAGAGGCACGAGGATGGTCGGGTGGGTGGGGTGTGAGGTTTGTTAGTAGGAGGGTCACACGCTCCAGATAAAGTACGAGGGAAGGGAGGGAGGAGAAGCGCGACGAGGGAAAAATGAAAGACACAGAGGAAGCAGATGATGTATAAGAGGAATGAGAGATGAAGAAGATGCGAGAAAGAAATCTGACGCGTATGAAATAAGTATTAGACAAATAAGAAAGGTATGATAAAGGAATAATATAAAAGGGATGTAAGAGATGATTTAAGACAGATAGGTAATAGATGTGATTGAGAAATCTGAAGGATCAAGGAAACGCAATATAACTAAATGATAATGGGATAACTCTTCCCTATTTGCTCATGTTAGCAGTGAACAGTTCTACGAAAAATGGAAGGAGAGAACATTAATGTAGATGTAAAGAGTTATAGTATGAGAGTTTAAGTGAATGGAATAAACTAGATGGTGAGATTGTAAATCTGGACTGCATACAGAAGGTTATGTATGAGTCGTATGATAGTAGTAGGGAAAGGTTAAGAGATGGGAGGGTCCCATCGAATGTGAAACTTTTGTTCCACCCTAACCCCTATGTACAGCACGAACAGGTAATCACACACACACACACACACACACACACACACACACACACACACACACACACACACACACACGGGGGGGGGGGTGTAACCCGAGTCGAGGCCATGACTTCGAGAGAGACATCAGCTGTGAGGACTATAAAGTACGGCTACTTCATTAGGTCACCAAGTTTGTACATCATTACCAGACAAGTGTACTCAAGGGAGGGCATGTGAGTGCCTCTCACTTTTCTTTATCCTTCACCCTTTTCCAAGAAGGGTATATATATATATATATATATATATATATATATATATATATATATATATATATATATATATATATATATATATATACTGAAAATAAGAACAAAGAGCATTTCATTTCTCCTATTTTTGGTGATATGTTATCCAAGACGTAATAAACACAAGCGAAGGAAACAATAGACAAGCAGATACCAAAGGAAGAATATTATGGTTTCCTCTTCATTTCTGAAAACGACAGAAAACGTGTAATTATTTCATTATTTCTTTTTCAACAATTCCTTTTCACACCGGCTTTTCAGCACTATTCAGAAGGTGTTGAAAATTCCGTCTATGTCGATTGGTTGCCATCAAGTGAAATACCTCTGCCATTGTCACCTAGTGTAGTGGACTGGTATATATTGGTGGAAAGATCGTTTCTCTCGTTTTTTTTATTCTGAAATTTCCCAGCAGGATATATAGATTGTGGGCAACACAAGAGGACAGGATGGTAATAAATGTTTGAACTTAGCTGTGTGTGTACACGCTGGACGAGGGGCACGCCCCTCACCACACCAGATGTCTGTCCAAACGTCGTCATTAGGATTGATGCCCCTGTCCTGGGTGTTGTTTGAAACACACACACACACACACACACACACACACACACACACACACACACACACACACACACATATAGATCCCATGGCACGAACTGTGATTTTGAATGACGGGTTTGAAGTCTTCCTCAGTAATCACGCGACTTTTTATCTCTCGTTTTGCATTCCTCAGGCTTGAAATTCACAAGGAATTTAATTCTTTATGATGTAAAGGTATTGTTTATGAATGTTATGAATTGTAATTCATTGGATCACCTTTAGTCATGGGTGTAGAAGTGATGGACACTCTTATAAGTGTAGTTGTAGAAGTTCTTGAGACCCTCATGTGTAGGTGTAGAGGCACTTGAAATCCTCAAGTATGGGGGTAGTGGTAAACACCTCAGGTACACGAAGGTGTAGGTGTGCTTGACACCCTCAAGTGTACGTGTAGAGGTACTACTTGACACCCTCAACTGTGGGTGTAGAAGTGCTTGATACCTTCATTTGTGGAAGTAGTGGGTGTAGAAGTGTTTGATACCCTCATTTGTGGAAGCATTGGGTGTTTGACACCCTCAGGTGTGGATGTAGATGTATTTGACACCCACCCAGGTGTAGACGTACTTGACACCTTCAGGTGTAGATGTAGGAGTATTTGACACCCTCAGGTGTGGATGTTCGTGTAAGCGATAAACTGTAAAATAATCTCTGTCTTGAAACAGTCGAGCGGTGAAATACAAGTATTAAGTATACATTTTTCCCATGATAATTATCAGATTGTCATTATCATCCTTCTTGATCATTATCATCGTTGATTACAGACTCATGCAAGGTGGGATGATGATGGTGGTGGTGGTGGTGGTGGTGTAAAGCAATGCTTTGCATTCTACCCACAAACAAATCAGTCCAGGTCACACTACTGGGGATAAAGGACATTGTAGAATACTACTCACTTTCGAGCTATACTGTAATGTGATTTAATGATGTGACCGATTCTACTGATGGTGAAGGGAGTAGGTGGAGAAAGTTATATAGTAAATATCCGGACATGTTCACTGTTGTATGTTTTCAACAAGTTTATGTATTACTCTCCCCAGGTCTTTATGTGTCGTCTGTTGCAATTCTAATGCAAATTTTATGTCATGAGCAAAAATTGAAGTATATAGCTTAAGTGATGGAACAAAAGATGTGGGTTTTTGCCACCACCAGCAAACTATGACTGGGGTCGTTTTCTGTTATATCAACAAACGCATCATAGCTCTGGGCGAATAGTGTTATCAGCAAGTATAAAAACAATATATGAGATCCGGGTCTCGTATGGAATAGACATACCTACGAAGACTGTGTACAGAATTAAATAGGTTATGCTAAGTGCCACGACGTACTCATTAAACATAAGTAATCATAAAAGTAATGTATATTTTTCAATATTATTACTTTTAAAATTTTTAATCTCTATCATTGTCTGACTTTTATTTCAGGACCTCTTATTATAGTCTTATTGCAGACCTCAGGTGCCAACAACATACTGATGGCGTGTTCCTCTTCCTTTCCAGGTGTGGTGATGGATCACAATAGACGTGAGGGTGCGTGAGTGGCAGCCCCCTCCACACTCACACTCGCCCAGGATGTGGGAATGATTCCAGGCATATAGCACCACACAGGGAGGTGGTAGGCAAGTGGCAAGTGGGCATCTTCAGAGAGAGACACACATGATTGCGACACCATATGACCTTATGTGATTGTGATACCGTTGAACCCCCGTGTGATGGTGACGCCGCTGAGCTTCATCTGATGGTGATTCCAATGATAGAGTGATGGTGACATCGTTGAACCTCATGTGATGGCGACTGCGTTAAGACCCGTGTGATGTTGACGTCGTTGAACCCCGATTAATATAGCCTCGTGTTGTGATGACGTTGTGGAACCCCATGTGCTGGTGAGACGCTGCTGAGCCTTGTGTGATGGTGACGTTACTGGCGACCCGTGTGATGGTGACGCCGCTCGGTATTTTATGAGACGCTGCTGGGCCTCATGTGATGGTGACGTTGCTGAAGATCCGTGTGATGGTGACGCCGCTCAGTCTTTCATGAGACGCTGCTGGGCCCTATGTGATGGTGACGTTACTGAGTCCTGTGCGATGGTGACGCCGCTAAGCCCCCATGTGAAGGTGAGCGCCGTGTGATGGTGACGCCGCTGAGCTCCGCGTCTCGGGCCGCCAGCACTGAGAACCTGTTGGCGCCGTCCGCGGACGAGGCGCCCACACCCGTCGTCATGCCCCGCCCGCTCATCACGATGGGCGAGAGCGCCGACAGTGGCGACAGCGTCGTGATGTCGTACACCCCGTCGTCGGCGCTCGTCTCCCTGAACCAGCGGTGCTCCGCCAGTGGCTCCGAGGACGTCGGCGCCACGCGCTCCGTCCCGGACATTGAACTGCACGCGCGGGAGAGCCGGCCGGAGTACCGCGGCTATCGCCTCCTGGCGCCGCAGGTGAGGTGCTCGTGTTCGCACCTGCCCAGGGCGCCCTCCCACGAGAGCGTCCGGTCGGTGCAAGGCGGGGAGGTGGTGGTAGTGGCCCCGACGCTCTACCGGGACCGCATCATCCGCCAACACTCGCAGCCGGAGACCTGCGTCCATTGCCACCACCCGAAGCCCTCCGCCTCCCTACGCTACCTGCCCCGTCAGGAGTCCTGTGGCACCCACGCGGCTTCCGAGGGTATCGCCACCATAGCCGCTGACACCCTCCGCATCAACGGCGCCCTCAGCTCCTTCAAACAGGTGAGTCACTCTTAGGAAGCACTTACCTCCAGAACAGGTGAGTCACTCTTAGGAAACACTTACCTTCAGAACAGGTGAGGCGCACTTATGAAGCACTTACCTCCTTCAGAACAGGTGAGGCGCACTTATGAAGCACTTATCTCCTTCAGAACAGGTGAGGCGCACTTATGAAGCACTTACCTCCTTCAGAACAGATGAGGCGCACTTATGAAGCACTTACATCCTTCAGAACAGATGAGGCGCACTTATGAAGCACTTACATCCTTCAGAACAGGCGAGGCACTCCTACGAAACAACTCCTTCAGAACAGGTGAGGCGCACTTATGAAGCACTTACCTCCTTCAGAACAGGTGAGGCACTCCTACGAAACAACTCCTTCAGAACAGGTGAAGCACTCTTATGAAGCACTATCTCCTTTAGAACAGTTTAGGCACTCTAAGGGAAGCACGTAGGTCCTTCAAACATGAGAGGGGGTTGTAGTGAGGCACAAAGCTCCTTCAAGCCTATGAGGGGCCTTTCGAAGCACTTAGTTCCTTCAAACTTGTAAGGGGCTGTAACGAAGCACGTAACTCTTCAAGCTTTTTAGGAGTCTAGTGAAGCACTTAGCTCCTTCAAACTTGTAAGGGGACTTAAGTGAAGCACGTAGATTCTCCAAGTTTGTGAGAGCTGTCGTGAATCACTCAGTTCCTTCAAGCTTTCTGAGGGTATCTACTGAGACGCTTATCTCCTTCGGGCTCGTAATGGGTTCCATTGAAGTACTTAGCCCCCTTCAGAGAGGCGAAGGACTCTTTTGAAACACCTCTCTCCTCCAGACAGATGAGGGTGTGTGTGTGTGTGTAGTAAAGCTCTTTGCTCCTTCACAAAGGTAAGATACCTCATCGAATCGCTTCCATCCTTCAAACAGCTGAGGTACTCTCATGATACACTCAGCCATTTCCAAAGGTTGAAGCACTCAGGTGAGGCACTCGACTCTAATGAAGCAATTAGGTCCACCAAGCAGAAGTTTACACAAACACTTCAAACAGGTGGGTGACTGACGCCTATAAAAAAAACACACCTGTAATCATATTGATCTGGCACTTGGCACCTTTAGAAGTTGTTGTTCCTCTCGAAACCAACAGCACGAAGAAGCTACTCATACTAAACCTAACTTAACACCACTTCTAACTTCGTAGATGCTAGATTTGACATGTAGATTTTACCTTTTGTTATAGTTTCTAATTCGTACTCGTTCTAACTTACCAGGTTTGTCGTTACTAAAGCAATGATACTCGGAATGAACCTTCTGTGCTTTTGCTCATATAATGAAAATGGATTACACAAAATTATTGGTTATTTCATCGTGGTATAAACAAATGTGTTGAAGTTTTATCGTAGTTTTAGCATAGATTATCTTAGTCTATCTTCTGTTATGTAGCGAGCACCTAAAGAAAATGGGTTTTACGTGGGACTAACGTCTGTGGACTCATGACGAAAATAAAGTCTGTAGGTTATCACTAAATGGCTATATTTCGTTTCATGTCTTTGTTTTTGAACGTAAAATGATTTGATGAGGGCCTTACGTCAGTGGCTACACGAAGGAGAGATAATTTCCGTAGTGCAGCAAAGTTGTAGTATGGCAGGCTAACATCAATGGATTCGCGTGGGGAAGATAATCTCATTAGTTTTCCATATACCTTGGCATGTTTGTGATATATCATGACGAGTAAAGAATTGTAGTTGTTGAACGTCTTACGATGGTGGATTAAGGAAGGGGTGATAATTTCATTAGTTTGCCATTAGATAATCCGAGCCCGTTTTCTGTGACGTATCCTGGCGTCTAGAGAAAATGAATTCGATGGGGGACTTATACAAGTGGGATCATGTAAGAAAAAGAAATATCATAGACATCCTGTGCATTGCGGAAGATAATTGATCCTTCACATGTGAACGCTAAATGTCTCCAACTGTTCGTACAGTACTTCTGATTCAAGTAAATAAAAAATTTACTTTCCTTTCTCGAGAGAAATTTAGATATATATATATTGTTCTATCGTCTAACAATCTTACGGAGACATATTTATGTCAATCAAGTAGTGGATGACAATTATTGCACATAGGCCTTGGCAGTCATTTCGAATTTGTGATTCTCACTTGCTGCGAGGGGATGAATGCCTCCGTACCGTCTCCAGTGGCTTAATCCTGGGGGAAATGAGGATGAGAACCGGTTTGATGAGAGAGAGAGAGAGAGAGAGAGAGAGAGAGAGAGAGAGAGAGAGAGAGAGAGAGAGAGAGAGAGACCCCATTATTTTTTTTTTCACATGAAATACACCTACAGCATATGTAAACAATAGTAAAGTTCGCCAGCCATGCTGTGCCCGTTTTCTCTGGCCCAAAGCCTGGTTATCGTATGGCGGTTAAGAGATCCGGCGTTATCGTACAGTAGCGAGGAAGTCGTCGGTCCCTAGCGCCTCCGGTGTCGTGCCTCCAGGAAATTAAGAAGATAAATTCTTCAGATAACAACACTGCTGCACGGCGGCGGCGACAGCGGCGTCTGGAGGTCAGGTGGTTGTGGGTGTTGAATAGGGAGACCCTGATAAAACCTTACGCACATTCTCTCTCTCTCTCTCTCTCTCTCTCTCTCTCTCTCTCTCTCTCTCTCTCTCTCTCTCTCTCTCTCTCTCTCTCTCTTCACTCCCCACAACGAGAGATAATCCTTCCAGTCTGGCCCCCATAACACACCTGGCAGCTCGTAAATTCACACGACTCGTTCTTCGTAACTCTCGCTTTCCCTGCGCTTCGCGGTACCTCATACGCCTCACCTCATAAAACCTCCTCGTAGGTACTCGTAAGTAGGTATGCGTAGGTACTCGTAAGTAGGTATGCGTAGGTACTCGTAGGTAGGTATGCGTAAGTACTCGTAAGTAGGTATGCGTAGGTACTCGTAGGTAGTTATGCGTAGGTACTCGTAAGTAGGTATGCGTAGGTACTCGTAAGTAGGTATGCGTAGGTACTCGTAGGTAGTTATGCGTAGGTACTCGTAAGTAGGTATGCGTAGGTACTCGTAAGTAGGTATGCGTAGGTACTCGAAGGTAGTTATGCCTAGGCACTCGTAAGTAGGTATGCGTAGGTTCTCGTAGGTAGGTACTCGTAGGTAGGTATGCGTAGGTACTCCTAGGTAAGTATGCACACACTCTCTCTAGTCTCGTAGGTAGGTAGGCAGCCACAGACCAGGGAGGCGTATATATGCATATTACCGGTACTACCTACCTACGCATCGGGAGGGTTAGTGACGGCTGCGTAGTGAGCCAGCTCTACAGCGGCTGTCAAGTTTTCTTCCCTGTACAAGGTTACATGGCTGGCGTTCATTACACACACACACACACACACACACACACACACACACACACCACACACACACGCTGTAACACATGACTCGCACAGTCCTTTACTCTTAGCTCCGTAACTTCCTGCGGTGACCACTACGCGCTCTCCGTACTCACTCTAGTGATCAAAATCTCGTTCGTCTGTACCTGCCAGGAAGTTTTCATCCCAACGATTGAACGCAACGCGCTCGCCATGCCCCATTATGAAACCCTGGAACAGTAAGTGCTCTCTCTCTCTCTCTCTCTCTCTCTCTCTCTCTCTCTCTCTCTCTCTCTCTCTCTCTCTCTCTCTCTCCCGGACGGATACATAACCCCAGACTCCTGCGATGTACCGGTTCAGACAGCATAAAAACGAGACGTGATATATCGTGTCTTCTTCTTGCCTAAAATGAAAAAAAAGAAAGGGGAGTTTAATCGTGTACGTCCCTCTTGCACTCAGGGAGTGCGGGCACCCTTACGTCATTTTTCCCCGGTGATTAATTCATTCCCGCTCTGTCCACTTAATATCTTTCAAAGATCTACATGCATCAATTTCCGCTCTGTCCCCCACCCCTTAACTATCCCCCCAAAGGTCTCGTAATATAGGAGTCATTAGAGGGGGAAATGAGTACTTGCAGTTCATTGGGTCGTTATCAGATTAATGAAATAAAGTGATAGTATTAGAAAAATTTTTTTTTTAAAGAATACAGGGCCATTCCGCTTCAGAAAGGGGTCTCTGGGTGATTAGATATGGTAGCTGGTAGCTGGTCCCTGCCGTCTTCTACCAGTTGGGTCGTGGCAGCAGCGAGGCTCATCTCCCTCATAACCCATAGCCAGCCTTCAAAACCCTCTCAGTTACCACACGGAATAGCCTGGTCCAGGGGCCCAACACCGCATCCAGCACTGAGCCCACCCTGGTCAATCAGCTTGAGCTTCGTGAGTCCAAGCTTAGCTTCCCTAGCACCCCCGGGTCAGTCAGCTTGAGCTTCGTGAGTCCAAGCTTAGTTTCCCTAGCAAACCCGGGTCAGTGAGCTTGAGCTTCGTGAGTCCAAGCTTAGTTTCCCCAGCGCACCTGGGTCAATCAGCTTGAGCTTCGTGAGTCAAAGCTTAGCTCCCCAGCAAACCCGGGTAAATCAGCTTGAGCTTCGTAAGTCCAAGCTTAGTTTCTCTGGCACACCTGGGTCAATCAGCTTGACCTTCGTGAGTCAAAGCTTAGCTCCCCCAGCAAACCCGGGTCAATCAGCTTGAGCTTCGTGAGTCCGAGCTTAGTTTCCCTGGCACACCTGGGTCGGTCAGTCGGCTTGAGCTTCGTGAGTCCAAGCTTAGTTTCCCTGGCACACCTGGGTCAATCAGCTTGAGCTTCGTGAGTCCAAGCTTAGTTTCCCTGGCACACCTGGGTCAATCAGCTTGAGCTTCGTGAGTCAAAGCTTAGCCTCTTTAGCAAACCTGGGTCAATCAGCTTGAGCTTCGTGAGTCAAAGCTTAGCCTCTTTAGCAAACCTGGGTCAGTCAGCTTAAGCGTCGTGAGTCAAAGCTTAGCTTCCCCGGAGCTGGTACCACAGCTTGAATCCAAAAAAGAAAAAAGCGATCATAATTAGTTTTAGGATAACGTTTTTGTTGCTGTTGAAACACGCGTCAAAAATGCGGGTTGAGTAAGATGGAGCGAGTAGAGGAGTCTCGCTCGTATTGGTGTATTTGATGGTTTCACATTAGTATTACGAAATACGAACGAAAACGGTAGATTAAGATCTCTTAATGAGTAGAAAAAATTAGAGCAAAAAAAAAAAAAAGAGTACGTATGTATGAGGATCTTATTTTGAAAAAAAAAGAAAACGGATGACGGTCTTGATGAGAGGTAATTTAAACGGTGAAAAACGGCCCAAAACTCTCAGAATACGTGGAGATGACTTAATAGCTCCACTGACACGAAAAATGAAAATCAAATGAATTAGATCTAATTTATATTCGTGATCTTAGGAGTGACTTGGTAGCTGAGATGTGGGGCTAACACGGGTGTAAACCTCTCTCTCTCTTCTCAAACTACACAGATAGGTAATCGCAAACTAGGTAATTACACATACACTCGATCGTTTAGTGGCGTCCGCTTTAGGTAGGAGGGAAGTGGGTCGTGCCATTAGTCAAAAAACGCGTCGACCAAACAGAGGTGATTCTGAAGCTCGAACGAAGACGCCTGAGGTAATCCCGGGCTCCGTTTTCTTCCGTTGCGTCATCCATCCGGACGTTTTTGGTGGTGTTAGGCGTGTGTGGGAGGTGGGGTGGGGTGTGGGTGAGGGGTCGTGTGTGGAATCCTCCATTGGAAGGACAAGGCACGAATTCGCAAGCCTGGCAAGCCTTCAGAGAAATGGATCCTGCCTGGAAATCGTAAATGGGGTTTTGAACACGATCGAAAATATTGTTGGATTTCGCTCCCTCGTCGTCGATGGATCTCGCCCCACGACTCCCACAGTTTTTGACCGTATCGTTCATAAGTTTCAGAGTCTTGGTCTCTGACAGAGAAGCTATATCTTTTCCTATTTTCCTTGAAAGACTTTTTTTGTTTTTTTTATAAACGAGGAACTCCTGTTGTATTGTACCTTTTTTTATTTTAAATGTTCCTGGGAGGGAATTTCTGATCAGGTAGTAGCCGATAGCCATTCGATTCGATGTAAATGTATCTAACACATATGTATAAATGAATGCGTTCGTCCTGGTGTATATATACAGTACTGATATGCGTTCCTTATGACGTACGTACATAGACTATGATCTATTCATGCCTTAGTGAAGAGAAAACGTTTTAAGCATGGAGTAAAGTTATATTTTAGAAAGAAAGTCTTAGAGTCCCTCATGTATATATATATATATATATATATATATATATATATATATATATATATATATATATATATATATATATATATAGGGGATAGGGATAGGGGAGAAAGAATACTTCCCACGTGTTCCCTGCGTGTCGTAGAAGGCGACTAAAAGGGGAGGGAGCGGGGGGCTGGAAATCCTCCCCTCTCATCATTTTTTTTTTTTTTTTTTTAATTTTCCAAAAGAAGGAACAGAGAATGGGCCAGGTGAGGATATTCCCTCAGAGGCCCAGTCCTCTGTTCTTGACGCTACCTCACTAACGCGGGAAATGGCGAATAGTTTGAAAGAAAAGAAAGAAATATATATATATATATATATATATATATTCATATCATTAAACAGGTCGAAAATAATACTTTATAGTAATTGTTCGTGTTGTTCACTAACGCCTATATTTTCTTGCGGCTGTGTGGAGGGAACGTGTACGTATACAAGGTCTCCCTCGCAGTTACGGACGTTTGGCTCCTCCGTCAAGAGAGGATCTGCAGATATATATATATATACACACACACACACACACACCAGGGTGAGGAGTGACCCGGTCTAAGGCGAGGGGAGAGGACTTGCACATCCCGGCTTGGTGGACATCTCCGCCAGCTCGCTGAAGATCTCTCTTATCTCTTATCGGTCACTTGAGGAGTTGATGTAGTTTACGAGGACGCCTATAGTGTCTCTTTTGCGCTGAACTGCCATTCATAAGTATACCAACTGATGTCTTGGTGTTTAGCTCCATATGTTTACCAAATGGCGTCCTAGCTTCGTCTCTTCGATGTATATCAACTGACTGTTATATTTCTCACTTGTGTCTCCCCTGATGTGATTATTACACGAAAGTGCACTGGGGAACTTTTCGTGTATCATTTTCCTCGTGGACTCATAGGAATATATTTATGTATATATATATATATATATATATATATATATATATATATATATATATATATATATATATATATATATATACAGTGCGTAACAAAAGTCCATTCCCAGGGGGATGTAAGATGGGTGCAGTGCGGCAGAAGTGTACAATTGCCTGCCGCGTAGCGCAACACCGTCTTTCACTGCAGCCGTGGGAGCCGTCTCCTCCCATAGAGCAATAAGGCACACCCTGAGTGAACGAGGGAGGTAGGTACCGTTCAAGCACACCCGTGTAATATCCAGGATGCATGAAACACATCCTTGGACGGGGACTAGAGAACCCCTGCTGACGTGGCACACACACACACACACACACACACACAGACATACACACACACCCTTCCCTCCCCGGAAGGGTCTTGACCAATTATTCATCCCTTAGGCAATATTGCGAAGTCGGCCGGAGCGTTCGTATTAGCAGCTACGCCATATTTAAGAGGGCATCGAACGCTCGATGGTGGGAGGGTGGGGGAGAGAGAGAGAGGAGGAGGAGGAGGAGGGACGGAGGGACGGAGGGAAGGAGGAGGAGGAGGAGGAGGAGGAGGAGGTAGCAGCAGTAGCGGCTGCTGGAACTGGAACAGCAGGAGCAGCTGGAGAATGTCCGCTAGTATCGACAGCTGGAGGGAGGGAGGGAGGAAAGGAGGGTGTGTGTGTGTGTGTGTGTGTGTGTGTGTGTGTGTGTGTGTCCTAACAAGAACTGTGTGTCAGAAGCCCTCCTACCCTCCTGTTTTCCCTCCACTGTTCTGCTGAGCGTCAGCCGCTGCTGCAGGCGCAACAGCAGGGAAGAATCATAACCTCTCTCGTTTTACATCACAAAGTCTTGTCTTGTTCCAAGGGTGCATGATGGAGGCCCTTTTTTCAGTTTCTTTTTTTTTCTTTTGACATTTTTCTCTTTAGGGATGAGATTGGACGTAGCGTTATCTGTAAGAATAGTAACCCTCGACGGTGTTCATCATTCAAGGTGCTGGATGAGAGAGAGAGAGAGAGAGAGAGAGAGAGAGAGAGAGAGAGAGAGAGAGAGAGAGAGAGAGAGAGAGAGAGAGAGAGAGGCGGTATAAGACTCTCCATCCACCACTAAGAACCTTCCTACAATACCCAAGATTACCTCAACCAAATTGCCCCCCCGAAGAATTCCCTATAGTGCCACAGTTCCCGAAGTCTCCCATATACCACTTCCCTCCCTCCTCCTCCTGCTCCTCCTCCTCTTCCTCCTCCTCTTCCTCCTCCTCCTTCTCCTCCTCCTCCTCTTTCTCCTCCTCCTCCTCCTCCCCACCGTCAGCCACAAGAGTACTCTCCCGTGTTACCGCCAGATTCCCCAGTCAGGAAACTTAACGTCCCCGCTGAAGTCTCTCATAAACCGCCAAAGACCACTCTCCCAGACCCTAATAGTTTACTACAGCATCCTAGATTACCTCACCGGCATCCTGTACACTATCTCGCAGGACCTCGCGATCTCCTATAGGAATTCTTTTTGCACCTTAGAAATGCCTTGATATTTTTTTTTTTCTCTTCGTTTTAGGTCTTGAAAAAAATCACCAGCTCGCCAGAAGCAAAAAGGGAACCCCCAAGTCTCAGTCCCAAAGTTTCCTTTATCGCTCTCACTGGAGTGTCTCTGTTTTTATATCTCTCACAACCACCACACGCATACTGTTGTGTCATCCAGCGAACCATCTTTCCCACGACTACTTCACTCTCTCTCTCTCTCTCTCTCTCTCTCTCTCTCTCTCTCTCTCTCTCTCTCTCTCTCTCTCTCTCTCTATCTATCTATCTATCTATCTATCTATCTATCTATCCATCTATCTCTATCTCTTAGAGTCCCCGTCATCTCTCACCCGGGATCCTAAAGTCTTTGAGGACTACCAAAGATTCTCTCAAGATACTCCTCCCCCACCACATCCCTACCCCTACTCTCTCTCTCTCTCTCTCTCTCTCTCTCTCTCTCTCTCTCTCTCTCTCTCTCTCTCTCTCTCTCTCTCTCTCTCAGCACCCCACACTATCTCGAGCAGCCGTAAATCGCCTCTTGAGAGCCACTGGAGAGGCAGATCAACACGAGCTTGTCTCAGGGAGGAAGCTTCGCTTCAGGAAGTTTACGAGGCTGTCAGTAACATCTTGAGAGAGAGAGAGAGAGAGAGAGAGAGAGAGAGAGAGAGAGAGAGAGAGAGAGAGAGAGAGAGAGAGCCGGAGAAAGAGTGATGGAGATAGAGAGGCTGGTATGACGGTAAGAAGGGTTAGGGAGTGGGTAAGAGGGGAGGGAGCTGGACGAAACGAGGAAGAAGGGAGAAGGATGCAAGGAGGTAGATGGATTGAGAGAGAGAGAGAGAGAGAGAGAGAGAGAGAGAGAGAGAGAGAGAGAGAGAGAGAGAGAGAGAGAAGCATAAACGAAAGAGAATGGGTAGAAGAGATGAGTACAAACGAATTAAGAAGAAGAAGAAGAAGAAGAAGAAGAAGAAGAAGAAGAAGAAGAAGAAGAACAACAACAACAACAACAACAGCAAAAACAACAAGAAAATGAAGAAGAAGAAGAACAACACCAACAACAACAAAAACAACAAGATAATGAAGAAGAAGAAGAAGGATGAGAGTGGGTGAACGTCAGGGATCAAGACTCAAAGTGGGAGTGGAGATAAAAGGAAAGCAATGACCTTTGACCTCTCTCTCTCTCTCTCTCTCTCTCTCTCTCTCTCTCTCTCTCTCTCTCTCTCTGTCTCTCTGTCTCTCTCTCTCTCTCTCTCTCTCTCTCTCTCTCTCTCTCTCTCTCTCTCCATTTCGTCACGAGCCGACAACCTTTTGTCCACCACCAGCAAGATGACGACCCTGCAAGTCTTTTATTCTCTCTCTTTACTTTCAATTCTTCTATGTCTTTAACACACACACACACACACACACACACACACACACACACACACACACACACACACACAACCCATATATATATATATATATATATATATATATATATATATATATACAAAGCTCCAACAGCCAGGATCGAACCTGGGACCCCTTGTGCAAGAGGACCCTCTTGCACAAGGGGTCCCAGGTTCGATCCTGGCTGTTGGAGCTTTGTATGTTATATGAAGGTGCGCGTTCATATACACTTTATTCGTATATATATATATATATATATATATATATATATATATATATATATATATATATATATATATATATATATGTGTGTGTATCGATTTCACATTAAGATGCCCTTTAACCAGATGTGACAGAGAGACGGAGCAAAGAAAAACAGGATGTGTTTACCCGGCGTAAAAGGAACCAGGGAGGGAAGGTCTTGTTTTGATAGGGGCAACTGCGTGTAATCGGAGAGGTTCGTTCCCCTTGTTCCCCCCCAATCTTGGATATGGGTTAAAGTCGTGCATAATGATGCGCTCCGCCTTTTCCTGTTTTTGGACCAAATGTTTTTTTTCTTTTCGGAGAGAGAGAGAGAGAGAGAGAGAGAGAGAGAGAGAGAGAGAGAGAGAGAGAGAGAGAGAGAGAGAGAGAGATTATAAAACCGGCCAACCACAACTATAAACATAGCAACACAACAGCGCGATCGGTAGCTTACGAACTCACCCATAAAATGACCAAAACATCCCAGAGCCCCTTGAGGTCGATGACCTTTAAAACACACACACACACACACACACACACACACACACACACACACACACACAGTGGCTGAAGTGAGGTCATTTACCGCCTTCCACAACCCAGCCAAACATCTTGAGATCCCACTCGGGAACTACACCTTTCAATAACGTTCATATATATATATATATATATATATATATATATATATATATATATATATATATATATATATATTATATATATATATATATACATATATATATATATATATATATATATATATATATATATATATATATATATATATATATATATATATATATATATATATGAAGGGTGTATCACCTTGTTTATAAGGATATGCGTCCATTCGAATATCTAGTTGCAGTAGAGCTCGCAAGAAACATGCTTCTGAGGTGAGCAATGTTGATTACGGGTCTGTGACGAAGCGCTGGAAAAAAAGAAGAGACAAAGGTTGGCTTCTGGGTTCATTGGCCTTACGGAGGAGGATGAGGAGAGTGTCCCAGCACAATTTAGGTACATGCGTAGCTGGGTAAGGAAGTTCCACACTCGACTGTGGAGGTTCATAAGATTCATCGAGTTTTTTCCCAGTTTCATGTAAGAAAGTGCGTTCACATGACGGTCGTTCTTGTGGCAAAAGTCCTCTTGGAGTAGGAATGAGAACTTGGTATGATAATGCCAGAGATAAAAAGATAATCTTAAGACCTTATAGCATTCACAAACATCCCTGACTTGAACATAGCATTACTAGCATCCCCGACTTGAACGTAGCATTACTAGCATCCCCGACTTGAACATAGCATTACTAGCATCCCCGACTTGAACGTAGCATTACTAGCATCCCCGACTTGAACGTAGCATTACTAGCATCCCCGACTTGAACATGGCATTACTAGCATCCCCGACTTGAACAGGGAGCTTCAGGAGCGGTACATGCAGTAAAGTACTGTGATGTCTCGGTTTTCACGAAACTAAGATTGAGAACAAA
>NC_092240.1:13867500-13895000 GCF_036320965.1 Panulirus ornatus | reverse complement strand
GCATCTCTATCAACTCTATCATATGCCTTCTCCAGATCCATAAATGCTACATACAAATCCATTTGCTTTTCTAAGTATTTCTCACATACATTCTTCAAAGCAAACACCTGATCCACACATCCTCTACCACTTCTGAAACCGCACTGCTCTTCCCCAATCTGAAGCTCTGTACATATATATATATATATATATATATATATATATATATATATATATATATATATATATATATATATATATATATATATCGTCACGCTAAGAGCAATAGGTTCCTTCTAATACTCGTATATCATTAAGCTAAAATCTACGGGTTCGGGCTATATATTATCAAGCTAAAATCTATCAGTTCATGCTATATATTGTCAAGCTAAAGTCTGTAGGTTTGTGTTATATATGATCAAGCTATAAATCTATCGTTTCCTTCGGCCTTTATACCAACAAGCTAAACAATACTATACCTTTCTTCGTACCGTCTATTACCAAGCTAAGATCTATATAGCTTTCCTCGAGATCTATATTATGAAGCTAAATTCCACAGGCCTCTTCCTGCTTAGAATAGTCGTAAGTAATGAAAAATGGTTGATGTGGTCAATGACTGAGGTGAGCAACGAAGTATAAGTAACAGTAATACGAACCGTATTATAGTACATCTTGAGTAATACGAACCGTATTATTGTACATCTTGAGTAATACGAACCGTATTATAGTACATCTTGAGTAATACGAACCATATTCTTGTACATCTTGAGTTATACGAACTATATCATTGCACATCTTGAGTGATACGAACCGTATTATTGTACACCTTGAGTAATACGAACCGTATTATTGTACATCTTGAGTAATACGAACCGTATTATTATACATCTTGAGTAATACGAACCGTATTTTTGTACATCTTGAGTAATACGAACCGTATTATTGTACATCTTGAGTAATACGAACCGTATTTTTGTACATCTTGAGTAATACGAACCGTATTATTGAACATCTTGAGTAATACGAACCGTATTATTATAAATCTTGAGTAATACGAACCATATCATTGCACATCTTGAGTGATACGAACCGTATTATTGTACATCTTGAGTGATACGAACCGTATTTTTGTACATCTTGAGTAATACGAACTATATCATTGCACATCTTGAGTGATACGAACCGTATTATTGTACACCTTGAGTGATACGAACCGTATTACTGTACATTTTGATTCCTTCGTAGATGTTTCCGAAAAGATGTACAGGAACGTAAACCCATTACGTATGGATGTCTGTAAATATATTTACGTTTTAAATGTTTTATTTGTTTGTGTGGTGTTTACGGGTTTTCGCCATTCGATTGTTTAGCCTGAGCGAGGTAGATCGTACATAAGGTCGTCTGGACACACACACACACACACACACACACACACACACACACACACACACACGAGCGCGCGTGTAAACAATGCTTTTGCAGACAGGAATCCGCTCGTATGTCCAATATCAACACAGCTTCTCCTTCGCCTGACAGCGCGGGGCATTCGATCCGATAACATCCGACAACAACAGCAGAGAGGCTCTTCTTCGCTGCACTTCTTATCTACTTTCGCTCTTAAGGTCACTAGATCCTGGCTGTCCCCCTCTCTCTCTCGCTCTCTCCACAAAGAGATGTATACAGCAAGCAATGGAACCTCCTGACGTTTTCTTCATTGGTCTGTCTCACTGGGCGACAATTTAGGAGGTGTTGCCCAGCGGACGTCACTATCTTTTATCTCTCTCTCTCTCTCTCTCTCTCTCTCTCTCTCTCTCTCTCTCT
The DNA here is from genome assembly GCF_036320965.1 of Panulirus ornatus. Classification (NCBI taxonomy): domain Eukaryota; kingdom Metazoa; phylum Arthropoda; class Malacostraca; order Decapoda; family Palinuridae; genus Panulirus; species Panulirus ornatus. The sequence goes on along the minus strand of NC_092240.1, from coordinate 13,893,200 downwards.
CTCTCTCTCTCTCTCTCTCTCTCTCTCTCTCTCTCTCTCTCTCTCTCTCTCTCTCAGGGAACAGTAGGTAATTAGTCCCATTAGACCAGGCTAGTGTGTGTGTGTGTGTGTGTGGGTGTGTGCGTCTGTGTGTTCTTGCAAGGTAACGAGACGAGTGTTGCGTTGTAATGGCATGAGGTGCACCGCCGTGAAAGATTCCCAACACTTGTAGTTCCCTTCTTAAGAGAGAGAGTGACTGAGAGATTGTGGTCGTAAACATAGATTCCTCCACAGATGTCAGAAGCCGCTTCAGAGCGAGAGAGAGAGAGAGAGAGAGAGAGAGAGAGAGAGAGAGAGAGAGAGAGAGAGAGAGAGAGAGAGACAAGCCTGAAGACTACAGTATTCCCCCTTTTTTTTTTACGATAGTTTCCTCCCATTGGCTCCAAGCCCAGACGCTCTCCCTCAATTGGGAACTTTCTGTATGGAGTTTCTCAAACTTCCCTTCCGGTCTAGTCAGAAAGTTTAGAGATTTTGACTTAAAACTACATTTAGTGAGGGCAGTAAATCCTAGAGAGGGCAAGCTGTTGCTGGAGTGTCATACTTTCTCGTAAGGAAGAGGCTCCGAAAATTGTGGAATTCGAACCTCTTCCAGTAGACAAGGAATCCAAACTTTGCGACTGTAGTAAGGATGGGATTGGAACTTCTTACTCTATAGTAGAGCAAGAATTTCTCAGATCGAATTCTCTTGATGCAGTCCGGTCGCCTTTGAGAACCGCAAGGAATCAAATCCTACGATAAGGGGAAAAAAAAAAAGATATTACGATGGTCTTCCTCTTAGTGAAATAGAGTTGGAATCTGTCTCATCCTGAGGCAAGGTCTCCTGACGGCGTCCTTCATGTGTGGTGTGGCGCGGCTGACGGTATGCCACAATCAGAGGCCTGTGTGACACGTCCTCACGAAACATTATCTGGACTTCTGTCTATGTTTGGTCTCGTGATGGACGAATGGTTTCAAGTATGGGTGTTGGTGAGACGACACCGTGCAGTGCTTTCTCAGGTGAATCATCTCTTCAAATGAATCATCATATTGAGATAGAGATCAGATGATCATTGTATTTTGATATATATTGAGACAGAGATAAGATAATCGTTGTATTCTGATATATATTGATACAGATTAGATAATCATTGTATTTTGATATATATTGAGATAGAGATAAGATAATCATTGTATTTTGATATATATTGAGATAGAGATAAGATAATCATTGTATTTTGTTATATATTGAGATAGAGATAAGATAATCACTGTATTTTGATATATATTGAGATAGAGATAAGATAATCACTGTATTTTGATATATATTGAGATAGAGATAAGATAATTACTGTATTTTGATATATACTGAGATAGAGATAAGATAATCATTGCATTTTGGTACAGATAAGACAATAACCGTACGAAGGTGTAGATGAGGTACATGTGTAAAAGAAGTCGAAGACCTAATGTCCCTGTGATTCACTGAATCATTGAGCAGATTGGTTTGATCTTGAGCGCCACGATACGACCCTTTGAGCTTGAATACATGACCTTTAACAAGACATTTTTTAAGGGCGAGGAGAGAGAGAGAGAGAGAGAGAGAGAGAGAGAGAGAGAGATGGCTAGGGAAGACATTCTGTGATAATACGTCTCATGCATTTGCGAGTGAATCAGACTAGGGAGGTAACATTCCCTCCACTGAGAGAGGTAAGGGAAACCACAGGGAGGAGATGGGAGATGATTTGGTTAGATTACGACCCAAGACTACCCTTACCACCGTCCCTGTCGAGTGGATATCCTCATAATGGGGCGCTCACAGACCCTCTCCGCTTAAGGGAGGATGCTTCCCTCCTCGCTCACAAACCCCTCAATTCTCTCTCTCTCTCTCTCTCTCTCTCTCTCTCTCTCTCTCTCTCTCTTTACGGCAGTAGGTGAAGACTCTCGAAAGCTTCTTGTTTGCTTGCTTGCTTGCTTGCTTGCTTCAGGTCCCCACAGAACTCCTCCGGGAGGAGTAAGAAGGTGGGGAAGGCAAGGAGCCGACGGTAATTACCAGTCCCTCTCGTCTGCAGTCATACAAACTCCCTCCTCGTCAGAGACGTCATGATCCGAGTCATGCTCCGTGGTCGACGTTCCCTCACAACCCACACCAGGACACCGGGATCCGTGACAGACATCCGTACGTACGTTGTAGTTGTCCTTACGTCAAACTAGATAAGTTTTTCCATTTTCTTTTTCCTCCAAACGCGCGAGACAGAGTGAGAGACCTCTCCCTCTCGGAAATCGCAAGCTAAGCCCAAGATATGGAACTGACGTGGCATTTTCCCTCCATAAGCCGAAGAGATGTGGTAGCTGTTGCGAGGGAGGGTCCATACAAATCTCCTCCAGGATATGCACAACGCGGAGCCAGTCTACCGCCACGTAGTAACCAAGTTTATCCGAGGGCAGCGTGACGTAGCTTCATCTCCCTTTGTCCAGCCGTACGCCAGAGGGAGAGAAGAGGTTGCATAGCAAAGTCGTGATCGCAAAATTCACGCCACACAGTTCGCGAGGGAATGAGTCACGACAACACTGGGGTTTGTCGAGGGAGGAGGAGGAGGCTGCTGCTGCTGCTGCTGCTGCATCTCAGTGGTTCAGAACGACCACCCCCGGCTTATCTACCCGGTCGGAAAATAGACATAACTCTTCCCGGATCCAACCCGTGCGAGGTCATGTTTTCAAAGGCAAAAAGGTTTATATCCTGAACCACTGTTCTCTCTCTCTCTCTCTCTCTCTCTCTCTCTCTCTCTCTCTCTCTCTCTCTCTCTCTCTCTCTCTCTCTCTCTCTCGTAGCAATGGTTCAAGAATTCTGTTCTCATCAGAGAGAGAGAGAGAGAGAGAGAGAGAGAGAGAGAGAGAGAGAGTAATATTCTGATTACTATATCTCAAATTTCCCACTTCTTATTAAACAAGATCTCATAGAAGTGTTGATTATATCCATTACTTATGATGTATAATCAAAAGATAAATTCACAGATTGTAATTGGGTTGATTCATCGATTTTCTCTTCTTTTTTTTTCTGTTTTAGACCCGAGGATGAGATCAGATGTCTCGTAATGCAAGGTTGCCATATCTACAAAGCACACAAGCACTCAGAACAAGCACCTGTTGTCTGCCTGGCAAATACAACATTCAACACGTGTTGAATGCCAAGCAGGTGTAAACATTCAACGAATATTGCCTGCCTAGGAGAGACAAACATTCAACACCTGTTGAATGCCAAGCAGGTGTAAACATTCAACAAATGTTGCCTGCCTAGGAGAGACAAACATTCAACACCTGTTGCTTGCCAAGCATATATATATATATGTAAACATTCAACACCTGCTGCCTGCCTAGCAAATACAAACGACCAACACCTGTTGAACGAAATAAGGAAGTTGTCCAGATGCAATCATACCTCAGCATGCTCGCTGCTCAGGTATTTGGAACAGCACTAGACTTTTCCCATCTTTAACCACTCCATAAACAACTATACCATTCTCCAACGTCAAAATGTAAGTCTTGCCCTTTACTGCACACTTCAACACTCTCTGTTTGTGGAAACACCCTCCCCAGGCAAACATAACATTGATCACACACACACACACACACACACACACACACACACACACACACACACACACATACATACACACTCATGTGGAGTAAAGGATCGAGGCAATACGAGTGTACGAATGTAAAAAAAGATAATTCTCGCCTTGTGAGACAAAATGTAGTCATCACAACTACTAACCAGACATACTTCATACCGTACACGAAGTTGTCTTGGCTTCAGTGCAGGTGCAACAGAACACACTGACTGCATCTTGAATTATAGTCTAAATGTGGATAATGTTGGCTCAGGGGAAATCTTAGTTATGCCTGCAATACGCAGAGTGGGAGGAAGAGACGAAGAAGGACGCAAGATGATTAAGCTCGAAGGTCGAGTATTCAACGTGGTTTCAGTAGGATGCTAGTCAGTCATACCACCTCGGAGAATAATTTTCTGGTCTCCCTAACTGTCATGTCTAGTGTTTTGGTATGGGTCAGCTCTGTGAGCTTGGTCTGCTACGTCCAGAACACTGTGTTTGGGATTGAAGAGGTTCTTCCTGTGTGTGTGTGTGTGTGTGTGTGTGTCTTACGTCTACACGTAATTCGATGATCAGTGTCTGCATTATTGTGCCTCACTCAGTTCCACTGGTGCCCCCGGGATCAGTCTTCTGAGCTAGAGAAAGCTTAGCATTAGGTTTACACTGCCTAGCAGGATGCACGTATGTTCTCTCTCTCTCTCTCTCTCTCTCTCTCTCTCTCTCTCTCTCTCTCTCTCTCTGTCTCACGTAACCGCAGCTTCGCGTTGGCCCTGCATCTCGGCGAAATTTTGTACTGCTCATCTCACAGTTTCTATCTCGGCCGTTTGGGTTTGTCCAGTTCAGGCTGAGGAAGAGTATACAGTACGGATCCCACTGTTTTACTTGTACTATCTGAGACGACATATGACCTAGATATATATATATATATATATATATATATATATATATATATATATATATATTATCCCTGGGGATAGGGGAGAAAGAATATTTCCCACGTATTCCCTGCGTGTCGTAGAAGGCGTCTAAAAGGGGAGGGAGCGGGGGGCTGGAAATCCTCCCCTCTCGTTTTTTTTTTTAATTTTCCAAAAGAAGGAACAGAGAATTGGGCCAGGTGAGGGTATTCCCTCAAAGGCCCAGTTCTCTGTTCTTAACGCTACCTTGCTAACGCGGGAAATGGCGAATAGTTTGAAAAAATATATATATATATATATATATATATACAATGGATGGTGGAAAGGAAAAGGAAAGCAAATTACCTTTGACGGAAGTCTTAATTATCTGCTTATGTTGATTCACAAAGAGAATGATCAGCTTTGGTAAGGGAAGGAAAGAAGAAAAAATAAAAACTAATGTAATCGGCTTCATCAAAGCTTGAGCATCATGCTCCGCACGTTACTCGGGTGAAATGTAATCGGCTTAATCATAGTTCAAGGGTCAGTCGTGAGGGAGGGAGGGGAGGAGAAGCAGATAGAGGGAGGTCGGGATTACATGTCAGACTCGAAGGTGGGGGAGGGAAGGGGGTCCACGATTGTTCCCTCCTCGTTCAGATAGGATGAGGCCGCGTTTCGTGTGCACCCGTAGCCTGGGAAGTCTCTCTCTCTCTCTCTCTCTCTCTCTCTCTCTCTCTCTCTCTCTGTCTCTGTCTCTCTCTCTCCCTCCCCATGTCTGATTACAGTCATGTAATCCCCATGCGACCCCTTTTATTTATTTTTTTTTTACCGTGTCGAGACGAAAAACTCTACGAAACATCACATGTCATCATATTACCAGACCGGAGCCTGGCTTAGCTCTGTAGAGCCTTCCCTACCGTGAATACAGAACGACCATATGTGACCATTATTAAGACGAAACCTGCATCGTATGACTCCTTCTACCATGACTAATATCTGTAGCTTTCTTTTGATCGTATTTTCCAGTTTTTCTTTCCCCCCCCCCCCCCCCCTTCTTTTTCGTTTAGTTCTGAACGAAAGGGGAGCGTGTTTTGATGGTTATTTGAGAGAGAGAGAGAGAGAGAGAGAGAGAGAGAGAGAGAGAGAGAGAGAGAGAGAGAGAGAGAGCGAGAGAGAGATGTCACCGTTCATTAAGGGTTGCGGTGTAAAACGTATCTGAAATTGCAGCGCCACGTGGGAAACGGAGTGATTACCCTGTTATGGGTGGTGATGATGGTTGGCGGAGGAGAAGGTGATAACGATGGAAGTGATGGTGATGCTGGTGATGATGGCTGTGGTGGTGTCTTTGTATGAGTATTTACCTGTTTGTTTGTTTGTTTCTGTGTGTGTGTGTGTGTGTATGTGAGAGAGAGAGAGAGAGAGAGAGAGAGAGAGAGAGAGAGAGAGAGAGAGAGAGAGAGAGAGAGAGAGAGAACATTAATGTAGTGCTCACCCATCACGTGACGGCAGGAAGGAGAGAGAGAGAGAGAGAGAGAGAGAGAGAGAGAGAGAGAGAGAGAGAGAGAGAGAGAGAGAGAGAGAGAGCGTTCCAGGAAACTTGGAATGGCAGGAGTCTGTCTACATAAACGCCAGGGGCGCGGGATTGGTACATCCGATTTAGAGTGGAGGGGGAGGAGGCGTTCCCTGCCAGTCAGTATTGTGGGTCATTTGTTGTCCCCGTTGCTCTGATGTGCTCCTCCACGCGAGGCCGGTTTCGAGTGTGGGAATACATATGGCATCTCTCGGGCCTCGAGTGGTAGGTATGGGAATACACACGGCCTATCTTGGGCCTCGAGTGATAGGTCTTGGAATACATACGGCATCTTGTTGTATACAACAAGACTTGGGCCTCGAGTGTTAGGTATGCAAATGCATACGGCATCTGTCAAGCTTTGAGTGATAAGTATGGAAATGTACACGACGAGACTTGGGCCCTCGAGGGTTAGGTGCAGGAATATACACACAGCAGCATTTAGGGTCTGGGGTGGTCTGTGTACGGGTATATACATAGATGTGGGAACTGTCGGGTCTTCCATGTGGGGAATGCAGCAACATTTCTTGGGGCTTGAAATCTTCCTAGACCCATTCTTATGCCATACGTTTATCTCATTCATCGTCATCATCATCATCATCATCATCATCATCATCATCATCATCACAACACTCGCTTCTGAAGGGCTGACTCGCTTCATATCATTATCGTCCTCGCGTTTAGTGGCCACAGTCGTTCCAGAGTCATCCTTCATCTGCATTCCTCCATTATGATCACCGTGCCTCCTTGTCGTCATCATCATCATCATCATCATCATCATCATCACTACGTCACCAGTATCATCATCCCAGGCGTCCGTATCATTACGTCTCTTTGAACCACCCCACCATCGCCATCCTGTACAACTTCCCAATCTCCATCACTACCACGCACCATCTACACTACAACCCTCATCAGTACCGCGCCCTCCTCTCTCCTGCATCATCATCACTACTGAGCTCGCTCGCTCGCTCGCTGCTCATAACCACCACAGACCGTAGAGACGGGTATCAACGAGGACCTCAATTTCACTGATGATTATAATTGGCTGTTGCATTGTGGAGAGGCAGCCAGGCGACCCCCTGCAACACGGTCGTCTGTGTACTGCAAGGATCACTTATATGTCTCTAGTGTCTCGTGTGTGAATCTTAAGAGTCGCCTGTATTTTTCTGTGGTAGCTTCTGTGTCTCTAGACCCACTTGTATGTCTCTACGCCCACCTCTATGTCTCTACGCCCACCTCTATGTCTCTACGCCCACCTCTATGTCTCTACGCCCACCTCTATGTCCCTAAGCCCACCTCTGTGTCTCTAAACATACCTCTATGTCTTTAGACCAACCTCTGTGTCTCTACGCCCACTTATACGACTCTAAGCTCATCCCTATGTCTCTAGACCATGTCTCTGGGGTCACCTCTTATGTCTCTGGGGTCACCTGTATATCTATCTGTCTCTGGGGTCATCTGGGAGTCTCTAAGATCACCTGTAAGTCTCTTCATATCCGGAAATCGGCTCTGTATCCGAATGTCAGTTACCGTGTCAGTTATCATTTATCACCTACGTGATCAAATCATTTATTCACTAAACTGTAAACTAAACCAGATACCTTCAGATTAATCTTAGAAAGTTTACCAGCGCCGAGAGTGTATAAGATATAAAGGATAGATAGTGCAATGTCACTATGGTTTATGTAATGTTATATCATTATGATAAACCATAAACGAGATTATTTAGTTCAGTTATCCCAGGAGATTGTTTGTTAGTTCAAAAATACAGGTACAGTGTGTTTTTTGTGTTGTCGTTATCGTTGCGTGACTTCTCTGTAACGTGTCGTATGCCACATAAACTATATATATGTAATCCTTAGTTGCAAAATTCTGTAGTATGTACTATTTACATTTATTACGATATTTCTGCTGTACTATTTCTATCTATTACGATATTTTTATAGTAATCACGTATGCTTCAGACTGATATAATCAGTGTTAGAAATTATTGCCATTATCTTTGATGTGTTTTCACGACAGACATTTTGCATTTGAATAACATTAATCAATTTCCTCTTTACCTGCAGGTAAGATGCCATGTCTTCACTTGTCGGTGTCCTGGATGCTACCCTCTGTTGGGGAAAGGTAAGTCCACGTAGGGTTACGTGCGGGTGTCGGGAGAGAGAGAGAGAGAGAGAGAGAGAGAGAGAGAGAGAGAGAGAGAGAGAGAGAGAGAGAGGTGCTCATTTTTTTTTTTTTTTTGGCGGTATCGGCGACTTTGGTGTTTAGTGGTGGTGGTAGTGGTGTTGTAACAGCGGTAGTGGTGGTAGTGGTAGCAGTGGTTCAGGTGGTGGTGTTGGTGGTGGCAGTGGTAGCATGGTGGAAGTTCATATAAAGCTAGGGTGTTGGAGAGCAGCAGCCTCTGCGTATGGCATGAAGCTGCCGCTGCCACCACCGACTCCTTGTGCTCCCTCCTCCTCCTCCTCCTCCTGCCGTATCGCCTCAGCCGTTGCTAAGCGCCCCGTGCCGTCCCCACCACGACCACTCCTCCTCCAGATAGCATAAAGAAAGGGGAATGGAAGATTCCCATTCTACCCGCGTCGTAATACATTCCCCTCCTTCCAACCTTTTCCAGGGAGTCCCCTCTTCCTTATCAAGTCTGTGGAGCCCTTCCTTCCCTTCGTGTTTACCAGTTCATTACCACTCCTTCTGTACCCCCTTTCTCTTTCCTCACCTTTACTCTCCTCCGCCACTTCTGTCTGTCTGTCTGTCTGTCTGTCTGTCTCTCTCTCTCTCTCTCTCTCTCTCTCTCTCTCTCTCTCTCTCTCTCTCTCTCTCTCTCTCTCTCTCTCTCTCTCTCTCTCTCTCTCTCTGAAGGAATGTCCGTCATGGGTAACCCACACGCTCGGGGATATATGAGAGGGAATCTCTGGTGGCAGAATAGGGATTTCTTAACCATGACAAAGGACCTCTCGGCTCTCTCTTCTCAACCCAGGAATATTATCTGAAAAGATTTTTTTTTCCAGTTTCCCGTTCGGAAATGTGCGCTTACGTTCGAGTGAATAGACGCGAGGATGGGATGGCTAGCTGCCTGCTAGCCATCCAGCAATCTAGCTAGCTAGCCATCTTATCAGCGAGCTAAGGCGATGGTACGAACTGTTAGGTCCTGAAGGCTGGTGTATATATATGTATATATATATATATATATATATATATATATATATATATATATATATATATATGGTATAATCAGAAATTGGGATGCTTAAGGAAAAAACTCACTGATGTAAATCGATTTTTTTCCTTCAATCCACAATGAAAATTATGCTTTATGGATGCACTGTTGTCCTGAAGGGTATTTGTCAAAACAGCGACGTTGCAACATCCAATATAAATTTCGTCCTTGAGCAACACGTTCGACCGGGGAATGAAAATGGAATTTGAGAGGAAAATGATCAAAAAGCGTATCTTGCCTTGCTGCCAGAATATGAGGAACTGGTGAAAATTGCGAGAATGCGACGTTAGCTTCAATATGGATGAGTCCGGAGCCGAGATCCTGGATGATATACGATGAGGAGAGTAGCGTGGAACGTTCACCATTTCTCTGGCACAGAGGGAGAGAGAGAGAGAGAGAGAGAGAGAGAGAGAGAGAGAGAGAGAGAGAGAGAGAGAGAGAGAGAGAGAATGTACCCCACATACAGCAAACAGATAACAAAAGACAAATTGATCATAGAGAAAGAGAGCTTATACAGGCTTGTTTTTCAGTCCCGTTATTGTTAACCTTATCATTGCTTCTTTTTTTCGAAGTCTTTTTCGAGCCTATCTCGATCTTTGCGATTTCCACCATAGGATCTGTTTTTATCAGGTGTATCGTTCCCATTCCCTACCCCTTCAAGCACATCGTCATTATTACCCATCTCTACCCTACCTCCATTAGGATAGATGTCCGTGCACATACTAACCTCGCGTCTGTCTTATCTCTAACCTCCACCTGCTCGCGTAGTAACCCCAGTCACTACAGCGGAGGCAAACTGGACGAATTACAGTCACAACCCCCCTTTTGTGAAACGAAGCGAGTCTTGAAACGAAGCGAGTCTTGAAACGAAGCGAGTCTTGAAATTTAGAGGCCTCCCGGACACTATTGGAGTCATATTTAGCTTCACACAAAATCCATCATTTTTAAAGCCTGGAAAGTGTGAGGGACGTCTTTGTAGGCCATCTATGTCGTATCGCGTCGATGAAGTCTTTAAGACCCGGTCGCGTAAGGACTTGTCATTGGCTGAATAACCCAGCCCACCGCCACCGCCTTTTTAATCGGATAGATCTCTCGACACGAGCGGGGGTCTTCTCGACGCCTAAATCATGCATTGGGGGAGAGGAGGTCGTCCCACAGATCGACGTCTGTCGACCAGGTGGGTTACGATTGCTGTCGACCGGGCGGGGTTTGTGTTATAAGCTGCTGGTGCCTCTCTACTGGTCGAATGTTCGAATTCTCGACGGTTCGTGTCCTCAAGTCGGACGTTCGTGGGTTGATACGACCTGGTTTCTCTGTAATCGTGGCTACTGGTGACTTTCCTCGGTCGAATGTTCGAATTTTTGACGTTCGTGTCGTCATGTCAGATAATCGTGTGTGACGCGACCTGATTTCTATGTAATCATGAAGTACTGGCCCCTCTCCCTGGATTGAATATTCGAATACTGGATGTTTTGTATCTTAGGTTAGGGTATTTGTGGGTGGTGTGTGACCTGGCTCCTGTCACATCAGATGGAATATCCGTGAAATATCAGTAAATGTGAGCTGAATCTTTCCCGAAAAGCTGGATATACGTATGTGACTTAGAGCCAAATCTCTGAGCTTCACATGCGGATGTACGTTGGTGCAATGCTCTCTCTCTCTCTCTCTCTCTCTCCCTCTCTCTCTCTCTCTCTCTCTCTCTCTCTCTCTCTCTCTCTCTCTCTCTCTCTCTCTCTTTCTCTTCAGTTTTAGGGGAAGGCAGAGCAGGCAAGCAAGTGAGCTAATTCTAACTGAACAAAACCGGGTCGTGTGAAGCAAGATATTCAAAAGCAAAATTTCAAATTTTACAGGTATATTGTAGGCAAATTGAAGTGGGAAAAAAGTATTAAAAACAATGGAATTTGTATATATATATATATATATATATATATATATATATATATATATATATATATATATATATATATATATATATATATATATATAAGAACATTGGCCTTCTTGCTTGTAATCTCCGTGTATCAACAACGCCTTTGAATACGGTAACTCCAATGTCCTCAATTTCCGCTGAGGTCGCTAATTGGCACGCGCTCCTGCCATCTGATACAATTATACCGGAGGCTAAACGACAGTCCTCCTCCTCCTCAACCCCAACCCACACCCTAACCCCTCCCTGCCACCTCCAGGCGTTAAGGAGGGGAGAGAAGGGGGGGGGGGGGGGAAATGGGTTGTCACTGTCATCTTCACTGTCATGACTGTCATAGTCATCATCATTATCATGACCGTTACCATGATTATGTGGCTCTTAACCATTGTTGCCAATTGCAACTACAGTAACGTATTATACATTTCTCTTTCGTGGTCATATACCGTGTGTGTGTGTGTGTGTGTGTGTGTGTGTGTGTGTGTGTGTGTGTGTGTAACTTTCTTCTCCTCCCTTCACATTCCTTAAGCAGTCGCTTCCTTTGTCCCCTGCAGCCCCTCTGATGGTCATTTATTATGCTCTTTGACTCATCAAGGTGTACATCGTAATGCCCCGTAGTAAATTCCACAGTCTTACTTCCATCCACCTTAGTAAAAATTGATTAAAATATTATTTCTTTCTACAGGGTCGCTGACGTGTTGTTCTGTTGGTGAACATTTGTAAGAGAGTCTGGAGAACGTTTAGTTATGTAGTTTTTTTAAAGTTCTCTCGCTGTTTGTTCTATTTGTGAGTTATTAGTTAGATAATCAAGAGACGTTTTTTGTTTTGTTACTAGGTCCGCAAAACATTTTGTTCCCGTTGGTGACTTGTTAGAAAATCCAGTTGTTATTTACGTCCGCAAGCGTTTTACTTTGTAAGATGTTAATCAAAAAGACAAGAAACCACTTGTTTTGTCTTCAGCTCATAGATATTTTGTTCATGTTAGCGATTTATATACAAAGTCCAGTCAAGTTTTGTTATGCTGTTAAGTACGTTCGCAAACGTTTTGTTCTGTCGGCGAAACGTTACGTGACGATTGGCACAATAGGTCCGTAGAGTTAATGGGGGCGTTAGAGGAAAGGGAGGTTAGGAAGCACATGAATTTTTCCATGGTAGTGAAATGTGGTTGTGTACGTCCGTAGACTCCAGACTCGTATGTGGACATGATGCAGGGTGGGCCATTTTAGACTTTTTTGATGAAGTGTACGTGGGTATGTCTGTAGACTGTTTCAGTGAAGTGTGGTAGGTGGGTATGGTTAAAGGGTTTTTAATGAAGTGTTAAGTGGGTGTGTTTTGAGGATCTTTTAGGAAACTGCTAGTGGGTATATCTGTAGACTTTTTTTTTAATAAAGTGTATGTGGGTGTGATTGAAGTATAAGTGGGTATGTAGACCTTTTTTAATGAGGTTTAGGTGGGTATATATTTCGAGTATTTTTCAAAGGAAGTGTAGATAGGTCTGTAGACTATTTTTGATCACAGTTTTTTTTTTTTTGTGAAATGTTGGTTGGAATGTCAATAGAGTTTTTACGCAGTGGGTTTGAAAGACTGTCAATATTGTTTTAAAATGTGGGTAATTATAACAATAGATCTTTTCTGTAATATATATATATATATATATATATATATATATATATATATATATATATATATATATATATATATATATATATATATATTTTTTTTTTTTTTTTTTTTTTTTTTTTTATACTTTGTCGCTGTCTCCCGCGTTTGCGAGGTAGCGCAAGGAAACAGACGAAAGAAATGGCCCCCCCCCCCATACACATGTACATACACACGTCCACACACGCAAATATACATACCTACACAGCTTTCCATGGTTTACCCCAGACGCTTCACATGCCTTGATTCAATCCACTGACAGCACGTCAAACCCTGTATACCACATCGCTCCAATTCACTCTATTCCTTGCCCTCCTTTACCCTCCTGCATGTTCAGGCCCCGATCACACAAAATCTTTTTCACTCCATCTTTCCACCTCCAATTTGGTCTCCCTCTTCTCCTCGTTCCCTCCACCTCCGACACATATATCCTCTTGGTCAATCTTTCCTCACTCATTCTCTCCATGTGCCCAAACCATTTCAAAACACCCTCTTCTGCTCTCTCAACCACGCTCTTTTTATTTCCACACATCTCTCTTACCCTTACGTTACTCACTCGATCAAACCACCTCACACCACACATTGTCCTCAAACATCTCATTTCCAGCACATCCATCCTCCTGCGCACAACTCTATCCATAGCCCACGCCTCGCAACCATACAACATTGTTGGAACCACTATTCCTTCAAACATACCCATTTTTGCTTTCCGAGATAATGTTCTCGACTTCCACACATTTTTCAAGGCTCCCAAAATTTTCGCCCCCTCCCCCACCCTATGATCCACTTCCGCTTCCATGGTTCCATCCGCTGACAGATCCACTCCCAGATATCTAAAACACTTCACTTCCTCCAGTTTTTCTCCATTCAAACTCACCTCCCAATTGACTTGACCCTCAACCCTACTGTACCTAATAACCTTGCTCTTATTCACATTTACTCTTAACTTTCTTCTTCCACACACTTTACCAAACTCAGTCACCAGCTTCTGCAGTTTCTCACATGAATCAGCCACCAGCGCTGTATCATCAGCGAACAACAACTGACTCACTTCCCAAGCTCTCTCATCCCCAACAGACTTCATACTTGCCCCTCTTTCCAGGACTCTTGCATATATATATATACATATATATATATATATATATATATATATATATATATATATATATATATATATATATATATATATATTTTCTTTCTTTCTTTTAAACTATTCGCCATTTCCCGCGTTAGCAAGGTAGCATTAAGAACAGAGGACTGGGCCTTTGAGGGAATACCCTCACCTGGCCCAATTCTCTGTTCCTTCTTTTGGAAAATTAAAAAAAAAAACGAGAGGGGAGGATTTCCAGCCCCCCGCTCCCTCCCCTTTTAGTCGCCTTCTACGACACGCAGGGAATACGTGGGAAGTATTCTTAATCCCCTATCCCCAGGGATAATATATACATATATATATATATATATATATATATATATATATATATATATATATATATATATATATATATATATATATATACATATATATATATATATATATATATATCCCTGGGGATAGGGGATTAAGAATACTTCCCACGTATTCCCTGCGTGTCGTAGAAGGCGACTAAAAGGGGAGGGAGCGGGGGCTGGAAATCCTCCCCTCTCGTTTTTTTTCATTTTCCAAAAGAAGGAATAGAGTGGGGCCAGGTGAGGATATTCCAAAAAAGGCCCAGTCTTCTGTTCTTAACGCTACCTCGCTAACGCGGGAAATGGCGAATAGTTTAAAAGAAAGAAAGAAGATATATATATATAGTGTGCATATGTTCAAGTACTTATTTATTTATTTGTATCATTTGTAGATCAATAAATTGCAGACATTCATCTTCAGAATGGGTCAATAGGATCACCGTTTCCACGATAAGACGTTCCTTTTTCCCTTCCTCTCTTGCCTCTCAACAGATATTGTCGTGATGACACTGGCAATCTCTGTCCTGTATTCTTATATTGGGAAATCATGAGAGAGACTCGTTCAAATCCGAGGGTTTTATTATTCAGACGTTTTAATAATCAAATCACTGAGCCCTGTCATTCCTCTCTGTCAGGGAAATACGTTTCTCTTTCCCGTTTTTTCTTCTCTTGTTTTTTTTCGTCTATTTGATCACAGCGATCGTCGGCAATTGCCGGAGCGTCAGGGGAGGTAAAAATCATTTGTCACTGATAATGAGATTTATAAAATGTTGCATTTTCGAGGGCAACAATAGCAAAGATTTATTGAGGATAAGACGGATTTATGGACTTCAAGTAAGTGTTTCTTCTTTTTTTTTTTCTTTTTCAACTTCATCCGAAAGATGGATTGTATAAGATTATATTAAACTTTGGCCGACGCTGATATATCGTCTCTCAGTAAAGTGTGTGGTAGTTCTGTGCTTGAAAGGAAAGAGATGACAATTTGGGGTTCATTGAATGAAGATTTATATATATATATATATATATATATATATATATATATATATATATATATATATGATAATTTTTCTCTTTACAGTCATCGCAGCTACAAGCCCATCGCCACAAAGGAATCATTCGTGACCACTTGGACGATGTAATTGAAATACAATGAGAAATAATAATCTCTCTGAAACCTAATTTCCTTCGAAATTAGTTCTTTGTCGTCCTTCTGTTGACTGACCATTCCCCAACCTGCGGTGGCGTTTCAATTAAGGCGTTGACTCTGGTCTCAACGCCAGCCACACACGCAACATAGGGCAGGGTGTGACGCTAACATTAGTACAGCGTAGGAATTACCATAACAAATTCTTGGATGTGAAAAATCTACCCTCTGGAGAACACGTCGATAGAAATGGAGCCGTAGATCAAGCGCCTCAGATATGAAAAAGCAAGTGTGCTTCTCTCTCTCTCTCTCTCTCTCTCTCTCTCTCTCTCTCTCTCTCTCTCTCTCTCTCTCTCTCTCTGTGTCTCTGTCTCTCTCTCCATACCATAGGGTGTTGCAGTCAGCTGAAGTTGAGGGTAAGATTTCAAATAAATGTCTTCAGCTCAGTATAGATTTTAAATATTTTTTTTTTCACGTGTAAATGCCTCATTATTTCAACTTTAAAAGATATATGTATTATGTTTTTGGTAGGTTTATATATATATACGAATAAAGTGTATATGAACGCGCACCTTCATAGAACATACAAAGCTCCAACAGACAGGATCGAACCTGGGACCCCTTGTGCAAGAGGCAGGCATGCATCCTGGCTGTTGGAGCTTTGTATGATATATATATATATATATATATATATATATATATATATATATATATATATATATATATATATATATATATATATATAGACGTTGAGGTTCTCATGTGAAATTGCATTTTTTGTTCACTTTTTAGGTCCAGAATTTAGTTGAAATTGACCATTTATACCAGCTTCCCTTGGGACATAGTTCTCCTACATGAATACGGCGACAAAAGAATGTAGATAGATAAAACAATATGTGCATCTAAGAAAAAATAAGTGACAGTAAAGGCTACGTTGACAGCACTCGTATTGATAAGCCTCCAAGGGAATCCAATAGATTCTTAGTAAGCCAAACATCGAGAACTTAAACCCTCCAACGTAAACGTTTACTTAAATCCTCCAACGTGAAGGTTTACTTAAATCCTCCAACGTAAACGTTTACTCAGCTGATGAAAAAAGGGAGTGATTCAAGATGATTCAAATGGCAGTAGCGATTAACCTGTGGGGGACCGGGGAGAAGGGGGGGGAGAGGAGATCAGGGTTACCAACACGTCGGTGCCATTAACTCTCTGAAGGGGGGGGGGGGGAGAGAGAGAAAGAGGAGATCAGGGCTACCAACACGTCGGTGCCATTAACTCTGTTTGCTGAGGTCTTTAAGGTATAGTTCCTGAGGTCGCAGAAGCATTCGATGACGAAGTGCAAATGGTGGGTCTTGGTGAAGTTCTAGTCTGGGTGTGATTATCATATACGTGTTGCTCCCCGTCACCTATCCTTTTCTCGTAAATATACCGTGATTTAGCTTTCTTCTTCTCTTTACACACACATGTAATATATATATATATATATATATATATATATATATATATATATATATATATATATATATATATATCACAAAATGCCCTCTAACATCAAGGATTCGAACCCAGCGCTATCTGCGTGGAAGTTGGGAATGCTTTGCAATCAATACCACAGCTTCAAGAAACCCTGACAGTAGGCTGTAATGGGAGACTATACCATAAAATTCCTCCGGTAGTATATAGCAGCTGTCAGGAGACCAAATCTAAAAGTTTTAATCGCCAGCTACTTTTGTAGACGTCTACAACGAGGCTACACATGTCGGAAGCTCCACCACGGCGTCAGATGGAGGGAGCTACATCAGGTCTACAACAAAGGGCTACGTCAGGACAACAACAGGAGAAGAACGGGATAAAATACAACGGCCACAAAAGGACTCCAAGAGGATTGAGGTATAAAGGGAGAGGGGATGATGGCGCTACAACAGAATGAAGCCATAACAGAAGTTCTAACAGGGCTGACAACAGACGAGTGTCCCTACAGGCCAAAGGCCCTCTACAGGATTTACAACGGACTGATACTTTAAACAGACAAAGTCCTTGGCTTTAAAAGGAAACGGGATTATTGTACATTATCGTACATGATGTCTGAAGCGGGAATAATCCAGAGCGGGATGACAAGACACGAAATCCTGGATGGAATGAATGGAGAACTGGATTTCAAAAGAAGAAAGAAAGAAGTGAGGTAAAGATTAAAGATTAGAACAGAGGAAGAAGAAGCCGTAGCTGGGAAATCGACACAGAGAACTACAGCAAGATTCGCTCGTCAGGTTATGGCACGAGAGGAGTAATACATACACTACCAGAAGAGAACAAATGATAAGAAATAGCGAGTTAATTAATGAAAAAAAGATAGAGTCAGACCAGCCAAATCTGTAGGGAGGGAAAAGACGCCGACAAGTAATTAAATCACCCTTAAATTCCCCATCTGAGGCATTCCTCCCACGTCTTGGCGTGGGAGGGAGACCATCACACCGTCTTCCAGGCCGTCTCCCAGGCTCAGCCTCTTTTTGGGAACCGAAGGCTTTACCCTAAATCTACTCTTAGAGAGACCATAGATCTACCTCCCAGTGGGAGGGAATGTGTTCTGGACAAGAGATCTTTTTCGTGCCATTTTTTCCCCCCCTATTCTCTTCTCAGTGTACCAACTGCGTCTGTCAACCCCTAAGTGTTTTTTTTTTTCTTTAGCATTGAAAGATTCTCTCTCTCTCTCTCTCTCTCTCTCTCTCTCTCTCTCTCTCTCTCTCTCTCTCTCTCTCTCTCTCTTTCTCTCTTGTAGGATCTAATTCAGCAGGCCAAGTCCCTCTCCGAGACTCGGGTATAATCAGATGGGCCAATACCGTCTCTGAAGCCAATTCGTCGTAACGTGGTTTTCGTTGAAGGAGGGAGGGGGAAGAGGAGAAGAGAAGAGAGAGAGAGAGAAAAGGTATTCCGTTCTCGGCTCGGGTATTATAGAGACATCAAGACCCCGCTGACATCAAGCTTCATTTACATACGCGTGGATGGCAAGAACACCAGACACACAGAAGTAGAAATAAAGAATAAACCTTTTTTCTACAGGAAGTACAGATTAGTCCCCCCCCCAACTTTAAAGAGACTTTGAGAAATGTATGTAATCATAGAGAGGGCTGGGGGTTAGTTGTAGCCGGGGATGGAAAGGGGGGAAAGAGGTATTAGGGAAAGAGATGAGAAATGTTGGTTTGCCTCCTCTGGAAGGTTCTGTCAGCGATGAATTATTGTTCACCTCTGATGGTTATTCATCCCGGGAATTCATCAGGTGATGCGGAAGAGCGGAAGATTGATGAGACGATGAAGAGTATCTAGAGGCCTTGGAATATATACAAGAACTTCAGAAATTTTAATAAAAGATTGCCGGTATAACCGAGCGTACGTTCATCTGTTGGAATGTAACTGATAATATCATTGTGACCATCTGAATGTGTCCAAATGTAAGATGGAAAAAACAAGGGTAGATTGAGTAGATGTGAGCTATAGATTGGGTAGATGTGAGCTATAGGAGGATACATAGTAGACACTTAGAATAAACACGAAAGGAAAGGGAAGAAGAACACGTGAATGAATTAGATGACACGTTTGGGTGAAGCCAGTAAGGACGATCGAAAGGAAAGAGATGGTTTGAGAACCTTTGTGTCTTCATGCCCGGCGAGTGAGATTCCTTTTAGACAAGAGGGAGGATTTTTTTAGACATTCTCATACTTTTCCTCTCAATATCGAGACCTGTGTGTTAAACTACCGAGATAAAGAAAAAAGATCGTAAGAGATAGTGGTAGAGATATAGGGTGGAATAGGAAGGACACAGAGATCTCAGGGATAGATTTCGAGGAGTTGAAACGAATAGGTGATATAAAAGAAAAAGAATATGAGGAAAAAATATATTTATGGTAGGGCCATTGTAAGAAAGAGAATGACTTGAGAACTTTGAAAAAAATAAGGAACACAGTTCACTCACTCTCTCTCTCTCTCTCTCTCTCTCTCTCTCTCTCTCTCTCTCTCTCTCTCTCTCTCTCTCTCTCTCTCTCTCACTGAGCGTGAATGACAAATCACAATCGGATTTCTCTCTTCCTTGCACCCATCAGAGCACATCATCGGCGGTGCGAGAAGGTCTCGTTCAAGTACCGTGAACTCGTCATATACAGTCGTACATTCATCTCTTTTTTCCTACTCATTCACAAGATTTGCTCAGTGTATAGATTCTTGTGTTTTACACTATGGTTCCCTTGCATGAGGCTCGAGCGTCATTGAGACTGTACTCCATGCGGGAGCAGGGTAAGGTGGGCTCTCTTAGGGCGAATTAAGTTCCTCGGCGATGCTTCACTCTTTAACGTTTGCTGACGGTGATGTAGCGTCCTCTTTGAAGGAGTCCAGTAACATGTGTGTGTATATGTGTATGTGTGTGTGTGTGTGTGTGTGTGTGTGTGTGTGTGTGAATCCGAATACCAAATAAAATGAATATTCATTCAAATCATTATGTTAATTTCGTGACACGGATCAATTCAGGTTTTCTAAAAAAAGAAGAGAGATTACAATAGGAATTATATCTGCTCTTTTGTAGCAATTAAGCTCCTCTTCTTTTAATCCGGGATAATAATGCTCATTAGAGGACAAAGAACGCTTCAGTTTCCCCTTTTGTCATTATCACCAGGTAGGAAAAAAAAAGAGATTATATTTCTTATTTCCTTGCCTTGCGTTTTTACAAATTAGACTCTCTCTCTCTCTCTCTCTCTCTCTCTCTCTCTCTCTCTCTCTCTCTCTCTCTCTCTCTCTCTCTCTCTCTCTCTCTCTGTATTATTACTCTTGCCTTTAGGGTATGGAGAGGAATGCTGCCTGTAAAATTCTTCTTTCTCATTTTCTAGAACGACATGAAATCATTCCTGTATTCCGAGTTTTCACCTCTCTCTCTTTTTTTTCTCTTTCTCTTTTTCTCTCGGAAGAGAAATATTTTCTATCCGTTTTCTAAGTAGGGGATGATGTTTCCGTGTTGTAGTTAGCATATGTCATCTTGGACGAAAGGGGGTCTTATATCGTTTTCTTTTTGAAGGGAAACGTTTCGTATACCCTTTTCTTTTAGGAGGAAACGTGTCACATATATCGTTTTCTTTTTTGGAGGAAGACGTGTCATATATCGTTTTCTTTCTTAGAGGAAAACGTGTCATATATCGTTTTCTTTTCTGGGGAAAAACGTGTAATATATCGTTTCCCCCGCTGGAGGAAAACGTGTCACATGTCGTTTTCTGTATTAGTAGAAAACGTGTCATATATTGTTTTCTGTATTGGTTGAAAACGTGTCATATATCGTTTTCTGAATTGGTAGAAAACGCGTCATATATCGTTTTCTCTCTAAAAAAAACGTTTCTGATGTTGTTTTCTTTACTGAAAGAAAACTCCTCATACATCGTTTTCTATTTTTGTTTTCCTTTTGCCTTGATCCACCTCGTCTCTCAACAGCATCGGTGTTGGAAGGTCAACAGAAGAGCCCCGTACTAACCCAGCGTCACTTTCCTATAAAAAGTTTTATCGGGGGAAAAACTGGAAAACTCTCTCTCTCTCTCTCTCTCTCTCTCTCTCTCTCTCTCTCTCTCTCTCTCTCTCTCTCTCTCTCTCTCTCTCTCTCTCTCTCTCTCTCTCTCACAGAGCAAAAATCTGACCATTCTGACAATGTTGTTTCACAGGGGCGGTCGAAGTAGTTAGTCTGTTTTATCTTTTTTTTTAAGAATATTACGAAAGGAGAAGGTCAGTTGGTTTACATACGTCATGTTAGGTGAGGTGACGTTACGTTAGGTGAATAGGTGAGGTTAGGTTTAGTTGAGTTAAGTGTATAGGTGAGGTAACGTTAGATGAATAAGTTAATTTAGGTTGCGTAAGGTTAATAAGTTAGGTCGGGTCGATGAATAGGTAAGATTGCATCAGGTGAATAGGTGAGGCTACGTTATTTGAAGTGATTAGTTAAGGTTACTTTGGTGATTAAGATAGGTTAAGTTACGTTAGGTGAATAGGTGGGATTACATTACGTGGATAAGTTAGCTTAAGTTACGACAGGTGAATAGGTGAGGTTATGTTAGATGAATCAGTTGGGTGAGACTACGTTAGGTGAATAGGTTAGATGAGGATTTGATTAATATTTCGTAGGTGGATTAGCTGCATGAAGTGAGTAGGCCAGATTAACTTTTGATTCGGTTAGGTGAGGTTAGATCAGGTTTAGTTAAAAGTTATGTCATCTTAGGTTTGCTGATTAAGTTGAATTAGCATACGGTTAGAATAGGTATCATGAGATGATTAGGAAAAAAAGGTGTATAGAAATGTCATGCAAATTAGACCAGCTTCTCACACAGTTGATGCAAAATTGACATTTGCTTGAATGAAGGTTAGAAGGACACACGATTGGTAGTAGCTCAGACAACACACTTGGCAGACACTGCCGAGTTGTATGTGGTGTCACTTTTTGCCTTCGAGTACTTTGCTTCTAATCCTAACCACTTCAAAAGTAATTTGTCCTCATATATATATATATATATATATATATATATATATATATATATATATATATATAAGATCTCTTCCCTTTCTACCGTGGTTTATAAACTCTGTTTTTTCTATACTACCGGGTCGTTATACGAGTCCCCCTCCCTTCCCAGCAGGTTTATATATGACAATGCTGGATTTTCCTTCATTTTCTTTTGTGGGGAAAGTTTTGACAGTGTTCTGATATAGATCCTGACATTGGAGGGAATTTAAAAGGATGAGGACGAAATTGTATATTTTTTTGTCTTTTTCAATGCCATATCTTGATATCCCTTCAATGTATCTGTGAATGGCACAGTCCGAGGCTTGGCTTCTCCGTTTTCTGTTTTATTTGTCTTCTGTTGCCTGTCCGTCCGCCTGTATGTCATTCTGTCTGTCTGTCTGTCTCTCTCTCTCTCTCTCTCTCTCTCTCTCTCTCTCTCTCTCTCTCTCTCTCTCTCTCTCTCTCTCACTCAGTCTATCTCTGCCCATCTGTCTGTCTCAACCAACGATTGTTAAATATATATATATATATATATATATATATATATATATATATATATATTTGATTCTTGTGTCATAGCTTTACATATTTATCTCGTTATTTGATCCCAGTAATTTCCACGGCGAAAGTGTCATTAGCCTTGACATTCACAGAGGCATGAAAAATGAGTCTCTCAATTACGTAAAAGGTCAATTTATTCATTTACAGAATGACCTAAATTTGGGGTGCAGCATGCAAATGAGACACGAGGGGATTATTAAGACGTATGAATATTTTCTCTAATGGCTCCCTCGATCTTGTATGATCATTTCACTGGGTATGAATCCTGGTTTTTTTTTTTTCCACTAATGTGGATGTTATACCATAGATTTGTGTACTCTTACATATTACTGATTACAGTAAAGTGATTGCTACGTTTTATCTCGGGCAGTATTGCATGTCCGGTTACGTCTGTATCTGTGCAGAGGCGAAACGCTAAACACGATATAACGGAATCCTGATTAGCAATAACTCAGCCACTGAAAAAAAAAAAAAACCTATCCCTTTAATTTGCCAGTTTTAAAATCCCAGGAATGCTATACTTCAGCCTAAACCCTCCCTGGGTGTAAAATTTCACCAGGCCGTCGTGTGGCGTGAATACTAATGCCCTCCCGTTGATTGTCTCGGGGGGCCAGCACGGAGGCGTCCTCAGCGAAGCCTCCCGCGCCTTTTAAGCAAGTTCCTCCCTCATCCCCCTCCTCTCCTTCAGCGGGGTCGCCCTCCTTCACACTCTGCCTCTCCCATCCCTCTGGTATTGTTGGCTTCCCTGAGCTGCTTCTTGGGCACTCACTCTATATGGATCTGCACTCACGTGTCCCCACTTCCAGGATTCTGTTGTGTTTTTTCCTCTTCTCTCTTTTCCAGTAGTCATCCTAAAGGGGAGGAACTCACCCCCTACATTCGTTCTCAGCCTCGTTCCTGTCCTTCTCTGATAACACCAGAGGGTGTGAGGCTTACCGTCATACGTCTCGGTAGCGGATATTTCATCAACGGCAGGTGTGTGGATCTGTGGTTCGTGAGCCAACACAGGTGTGAGCCTTCGAGTCTTGTTCTCGCAACGTCTCGCAATAAGGCTAGGACGCTGAGGGAACGAGACACATAAGCTCCTCCTCACTCGCGTTTTAGTCACCATTGCGATAAACTCCTCACTCGTGTTTCACTCACCCTCACAATCTGAGAGGCAATGTTCTTCTTCGCCATTGGTGTCTCTTCCATCATCCATCTAAAGTTCACCTCTTTGCTCGTGGTGCTCATCAATTTTCTGTCCCACTGACTCTCTATCATCGTGTCTTATATTCCTGCAGCTCTGCTCAGTATCGTCTGCTACGGGGGTTTTAAGATGCACCGTTGCGTTTCAGTTCATCTCATCTCCATCAAACTTTTTGTTTTTATTTTTTCCGTCCCCAGGTAGCTTCATTTTATATATCTTTTTTTTCTTCTACCCAGGTCTTCCTACTTTAGAAAATCTCTCTCTCTCTCTCTCTCTCTCTCTCTCTCTCTCTCTCTCTCTCTCTCTCTCTCTCTCTCTCTCCTCTCTCTCTCTCTCTCTCTCTCTCTCTCTCTCTCTCTATGTATATATATATATATATATATATATATATATATATATATATATATATATATATATATATATATACAGACAGAGAGAAATGCCTTCCCAAAATATTCAGACTCAAACTGCTGTTGACCTTTCTGAATCACTGTGACCCTTGACTCAGATAATCCTGACATTTGGGTTGGGAACGACTCTCTTCATCTAATTCATTAGCTCCTCATTCGCGGGAACGCCAGGGACATAATGGTGGACGTTGCCCCAGTGATTAAAGCCACGAGGGCGAGGAGAGTTGGTTGGCTGGTGAACTGCTGGAGGTTCATATGAACACATACTCACATACCCACATATACAGATAGGTAGATAGATAGATAAATAGAGAGAGAGAGAGAGAGAGAGAGAGAGAGAGAGAGAGAGAGAGAGAGAGAGAGAGAGAGAGAGAGAGAGAGAGAATATAAGCAAGGTTATTACGATTAGTAGGTTAAAGATACAGAATAGCTGAGGTGTGAGTTTGAATGTTGAAAGCCTAGAGGGAGTGGAGTGTTTCATACACCTAGGAGTGGACGTGGCTGCTAATGGAAGCATGGAAGCACAAGTCATAAGGTGGGTGAGGGGGCGAAGGTTTACGGCACTGATGAATGTTTGGAAAGAGAGATCGGTATCTGGGAGGGCAAAAATGTGTTTGAAGGTATAGTAGTCACAAGGCATTAGCTTTAGATGAGGTTGTGCATAGAAGGGTGGATGTGTTGGAAATGCAATGCTTGAGAACAGTATGTGGTATGATGTGGTTTGATTGAGTAGGTAATAAATGAGTTGTGGTTATAAAAAGAGTGTATCCAGAGAGAGCTGAAGAGGGTGTGCTAAAATGGTTTGGAAATACGTTTAGAATTGATTAGGGAAAGGTTGACAAAGAGGATGCATTTGTTACAAGTGGAGAAGGTAAAGAATAAGGATAGGCTTTCCCTGGATCGAGTGAATTGAAGCAAAATGATATACAGGGACCTACCTTCTGTCAGAGGACTGAACTAGGGAATGTGAATCTGCCGGCGGAGAATATGGGAAGGTCTGTGGGGCCTGGTTGTGGATAAGGAGCTGTGAGTTCGGTTCATTGCACATGGCAGCTAAATGATGAATGTTGGGGAATGTGGCTATTCTTCGTCTGTTCCTGGCGCTAATTTGCTAACGCAGGAGACAGCTATGTAGTACGAAATATATATATATATATATATATATATATATATATATATATATATATATTCCTCTGTTTCACCTTTTAGAAAGTTGAAATACAAGGAGGGAAGGGTTTCTAGCCCCCCGCTCGCGTCCCCTTTAGTGGCCTTCTACGACACGCGGGAGACAGCGACTAAGTATGATAATAATAATGATATCATATATATATATATATATATATATATATATATATATATATATATATATATATATATATATATATATATATGCATGCACAGAGGAAAAGAAAGTAATACCTTTTATCATCTTCAGACTCAAACCACTGTCGACCTTTTTGAATCAGCGTAACCCTTGACTCAGATAATCCTGACATTTGAGTTGGGAACGACTCTCTTCCATCTAGATCATTAGCTCC